>NW_021636216.1:600000-851737 GCF_004799145.2 Neltuma alba
TACTAACCAAGCTTGAAACTTGGGAATAGGAATGCTTAAACATACCTTAATGTTTTCTTGGTGTAAGTTGAGTGATTCCTTGCTCAAAACCCTCTCAAATTCAGTCTCCCTTGGTCTGGAATGAAAAGGGCAGCACCTCCCCTTCTTTTTCTAATTTTCCAACATTTCTTTGTATTTTCTAAAGGGATATATATAGAAAAATCTCATCTTCCTTCCCTCTCTCTATTTGGATGAAATTTTCCACCTCATGGGGTTATGTGGAAGTCATCAAATGCTAGAAGAAGTCAGATTTGAACAAGTGGCCAATTTTCAGATTTTTCCAAGCATTTATCCATGAATTTCACATTTTTATTTAATAAAAATAGAGGGACCTGGAAGCTGCACGAAATTGGACCCTTATTAGGCTCAATGTGGGCCCCAAAAATGGTCTAGGCTGGCCCAAAAAGATGGCTCACAATTCAAATCAAAATCCCAAACCAATTTGAAACTTCATCGGTTACTATTCACTAGTAACATTTCATAATTTTTTCAGACCTCCAAAAATTTATTTCTCTTCATGATAATTCACCTTTTAATATGATAACATGATCTGAAAATATTCATAATTTTTCACCACCTCTAGGTATTTATTTTAAATTTTCTCCGATTAGGCCTTTATCGGTAAATCTGAGGGAAAATAAATTCCCTAAAATAAATTCCTGAGATTACAAGGTCTAAAAAAAATTTATAAATTCAAATAAATATTTAGGTGAATTACCCATAATTTTTCCAAATTTATTGAGGCCTCTAAATAATTAAAATAATTATTCACCTCTGATTTTTTAATATTTTCCCGAAAAACCTCTGTTTACAGGAAATTTTAATAATTTATTTTTACTGTAATTCCACCTTTCAGGCCTCAACTGAGTTTCCAAAACCTGTATTTCATACTTGTCCCATTTTTCAGGAATTGTTTAGAATTTTTCTCAAAATAATGTTGTATTTTTGCTATGAATATCACTTCATTTATGAATTCCTGTGAACTTTGACCTGATATTTGAGAGAGCATTTTCGCTACAATTTCCTTTTCATCCGATAATGTTCCCTAGTGAAAAACGTTGATAAGACATTCTAAAGAGATACTATGTTTGATGAGGCCAAATCAAATATCCTATAAGGTAATGATATGATAAACAAAAAGTGTATGGATTGAGTTGAGGTTACAATATAAACACACACACACACACACATGTATTTACATATTACCTTAGCCTAATTCAAGCCCCATTTTCTTATAGGGTGCATTATATATATTTTTCTCTTATAGGGTGCATTATATATATTTTTCTAGTTCAAGGGCCTTCCTTGGCTATAGATAGGTCTTTAATTGAGTTAACACTTGAAACTAGCAAATACAAGCGAAGTTAGGTCATCCAAAGTAATTCTGAATTTTTATTTATAAATTCCTTTTTTAAAATTTATATATATATATATAACTAATTTAAAATAGTAAAATGAAAATGTCAAAGCAAAAATGTCTTCCATATTTATATAAAATATAAATTAAAAAATGTTTTGCACTATTTAAAAATAATATTAAGCATAGTAGGTGGAACCCAGTTAGGATGGTTGATTTCTTTCAGGAGTTAACTCATGACTCAAGCATACTTAGTTTGTACAGTTTGGCTGAATTTTACTTTTAACTAACCTTGCCCACCAACTCAACTCAATTTCAACAAGTCCTAATCAGTTTAGCGACATAATTTCATTACTAATTAATTAGTGACAATTTTTTATAACATAATTTGCAAATTTTGTCATTAATAATTTGTTGTTTTATTATAGTGTCCGTCCAAGGCTCCTACAGCGGCACTTGAACTTTTAACTTCACACAGAATGTAAGGAAGTAGGAGAAAAAGAGAATTGTATTGACCTCTACAATCCACATCAACTCAAGTCCACTCATATTTGAACATTCTATCATAAGGTAATGGGAATCAAATACTCCGTGAAAATACCATAACCAAATTCCTCGATAAACCTCACTTTCTACGTCATGAGACTATTAAGACCCTCAAAGTAGAGAGACAAATGTTCATTAAAGACCAAAATAAAAACTCTCACAAGATATATACCAAAAGAAAGCACGTTATTACTGACCATCTTTAATCATTTAGGTGTTAATATAAGTTCAATAATAAAGGCTGAACTAACATTGTTTATGATTATAATGAGTCAATTGTAAATTCAAGCTAGGAAATCATATTAATAATGGAATCAAACATTTAGGAAAAACAAATAATCAAACCATTTGATAATTGAAACATCTAAATCAAAATATTAGTACCTTATAATAGGACCAAATCCATCTTCTCCCAAGTTAGAATCTTCTAAGAAGTAAAGAGTGCTTTGTTGAATCACAAGCAAAGGGATTATGGGAAGGTCAGTATTTAGCGAACTATCTCTTTGAGAAAGGTCATAAACTATTGGAGTGCACTCCAGTGGCATTTCATCTACAAGGAAATTATGTAAAGTCATATTTTGATTGTATGGCATATATTTATTTAGATAAGTGTGCAAGAGAGAGCTTTGAACAATCTGATAAGTGGAACTATACCATCTTAAAACTTGGGTCAAATGATGTAATGTAATTAAATGAGACATTACATTTAACTGTTAAAATTCATGTACTATGTACATATATTGAATCATAATCCACATATATTGGGGTAAATACCTTTCCTCCTCTTGCTTCGTCTGAAGAGGTAGAAGAAAAACTGAGTACAGTCACAGTTAATAGTACGTACTTGTGCTTATGATCAAGGCTTTTGACTTGCTAACTCCATTATTGGCTGCAACATTGGCAAATTAGCATAAAAAGTTTTACACTGTCTATATATATTTAACCTTAAAGAAAACAAATTTAACAAAAGGTAAACTAGCATAACAATGTGTAATATATATTTCGATATATCAAGAGAACCGAATGAGTTTTAAAATAAAGAATATATCCAATATAATATAGCAATCATTCGATTATATTAATATAATCTACTCTATTTAATTTATTGTAGAAAACTTAAGTTTCTATTAAACGCACACCACCCAACCACACCAGGCCAAGTCGCTATCTCTCCAACTTGGTGCTTGCTTTTAAAGCTTGACCAAGACAAAAGGACCAAGGACAGGTATCTACTACCTGTCTTCCCCCCCCCCCCCCCGGGGTTTTCCTTGCTCTCACAAACAATAAATAATAGAGGTAGTTGAATCTACCTGTCTTTTTTTTATTAAAAAAAAAAAAAAGAATCGTTGTCCCCTTCACAGACAAGAATGTCTTTATTGGGATTTAGAAGTTATTTTTTAAGATAACATTGTTGTAAAATATGAAGAAAGATAATTCCACTTCATGAAGAATATATTGATTGCTTTCACCCCTTACAGTGAATTAGTATATTTCGGGGGAAGATGCAAACTGCTATACAAAGCCAAAAGAACATTTAATTTGAATTGGAGACAAAACGTTAGAATTTAAACAAATGAATAATTTATATATATTTGTTAATTTTTGCAATGCAATATCTTTGTTAAATTTTGAGACATCAATTGCAAATTACTCTATGGTTAATTTCAAATTTAAGAAATTTAATGCCAGACATAGCTACTGAATAAATTGACATGTCTATCTCACTATTGTACCTGTCTTAGGATTATAAGAAGAAGATGACTGGTAAAACATGTAACCAGTGTACTTGACCATACAGCTTGGCGTTCCCACTTGCCAATCTCCCTTCTGCTCATAGCATTGAATTGCCTTATTCATCATAGCCTCCAAGCACTGCCTACAACCCTCACCGGTAAGGTCTTTACTGCACTGTACCAACGCACGTCTTGTTCTTCCTCCACCTAAATTAATCTCTCCTCATGCGCTCAATCTCTGTCTCCTCCGTCGCCTCTCCGATCAGACTCCTTATGTGACTCTCCGCCTTCTTCCCTTCCGTTGGATCCGACGCCTTCTTCTCTCCTCCTGCAGACCATGACAGGCTCATCATCGGCTTCCCAAAGAAGTTCTCGTTAGAGTATCGCGGGATGCAGTAGCTGTACCTATGTTGCAATTGAAATTAAAAAGAAAAAAAAAAGCTTGCATAAGGAAGAGCTAAAGTGTCCGTGTTGGCCAGTACAGGTGCCATTGTCCGATTTACAAATTTTATACACAATAAAAGCGACAGAGAAGATTTGTAAATTCAAGAGTATTTGTAAACATATAGGTTTGCTTAAAACACAAGATTGGTACCATATTACAGCAGAAGGTTGATCGAGGCAACGTTGGAGAACCTCCCTGGTAGCAGTGGAGACACAGAACTGGCAGAAGTATTAGACAACATCATCCCGGCAGTCATAGAGGCCATACACGGCGGCATTAGTAGTGTATCCAATGGTGGTTTTGCTGAAGTGTTTGCTCATGGAAGCGTCGTTGGAAAACTTTGAGAGCAGCTGGTTAAGGTTGGCTTTGTTGGAGGCTGTAAGAGCTTGTGTAGTCTTGTTATGACAGTCATCTCCAACGTAATTCGGTGTCTGAGAAATACCTGTTCTGATGAAGCCGATAACTATGAAGAAGATGATTGACGTTCCTCCTAGGACGGTGATAATGGGTTTTGAGGATTATATTCCATCATGGAGTCATAGAGGTTTTTTGCAATTTGGAAGTACTGTGTATAGGAATATAAATGGATAGATAAATAGATAGTTAAATTGATGATGAATTATGCAAAATTTGTGGATAAGATTAATGTTGATTGGCATATGTTAAGAATTGTATCGTGGAAATTAAAGTATGCTTGAGTTGAAATACTCCTAACTTTGTCTTTTATCATTATTCTTTCCTCTGGTTAATTTTCCTAGTGTTTTCTTTACTTTGTAGGAAAATTGATTTTGAAAGAGCATATATAACTTCACCTAATTTATAATGATCTAGTGTTTTATTAATTAGATTTTATTCTTATCATTTCACTAATTTTTAATAAAGTTCATATATATTTTATCTTTTTTTATCAAGTTCTTATAGTTTCATCTCATTATTTTTTTTGATACTATAGTTTCATGTGATTATTAACTAGATCCTGTAGATTTTTTTTTCTTTTAATTATTCACTTTAAACTACAAGAGTGTAATTAAAAATTAGATGATGACATTACTACAGGGATGATAAAAAAGACTATAGGACACATAATTTAAAATTAGTGAAATTTTTAGGACCTGATCAAAATAAAGATAGCAAACTAATTAAAAAATAAGTAAAGTTATAGGACTGGTAGATTAATATTTTTATTTCAAATATTAAAATGCGTCTCAGATTTAAACTTGGCTCTGTGGGTTTCCCACTTAACTTTTCTTGTGACCTCCCTTGCACGCTTGCCTAAATCTCAAAACAAAAATTCTTCTGTCTAATTCACGGAATATATTTCCTGTTTTATGTTTTTATTAGGAAAAATGACAAATAAAGACCTTGTAATATATAAAATTGCAATTTGAGTTGTTGAATTTAAATAATTCCTATCAGAGACCCGATCCCAAATGAAAATTATGAAATGTTGGTTAAAAGACAGAAATACCCTTCTGTTTCTCATATCTTCTTCTCATATCCATCTCTTGATCTTTCTCGCCATCTCCATCTTCATATGTTCTATCCTCACAAACCCATATCCTATAACCTTAATTGCAGTCACAATCTCTTTCATTGGATCCCTTCCCTTTCTTTTTCCTCCTCAATCTGCTTTTATCTTTCAATATCCATCTTTTACAACTCCTTCTTCCTAACGAGCTATTCAAATTATGGGAGATGAAATTGTTGCTATCGTTAGAAGAGGCGGTGGCTCCCATTAAGAAATTGAAAGCCTCTAGGTTCTGCTCTAGGTCATTTGGGTTCACCATTGTTAGCAAATTCAAGTCTTTCTCTTTGCATTGTGGGCGTTGTGTCACATCTCAAAAATTTTCACCTGGATATAAAGAATTAAAAATTGAGATGAGGGTCAATGTAGGAACTAGGCGGGGAGATGAAACAACTTTCGATGTAAAACCTCGATAAGGTCCGAACTGGCATTTTCATAACCATCGGTCTAGGAAGGACAAAACGGAAAAATTTGAGAAAAATTCTAGAAAATTCTTGAAAAATGGGAAAAGTGTGAATTGGAAGTTTTTGAAACTCAGTTGAGGCCCAACAAATAAAATTTCGGTGAAAATGATTTATTACGGAATTTTCCGTAAACAGAGGTTTTTTAAGAAAATATTAGAAAATCAGAGAAAAATAATTATTTTAATTAGTTAGAGGCCTCAATAAATTTGGGAGAAAGATGGATAATTAATCTAAATATTTATTTGAATTTATAAAATCAGTTTTGGGCCTTGGAAGTTCAAAAAGTAATTTTAGGAAATTTATTTTCCCGCAATGACACTGATAAAGGCCTAATCAGAGAAAATTCAAAATAAATACCTAGAGGTGGCAAACAATTCTAAAAATTTTCAGATCATATTTTCATATTAAAAGCTGAATTATCATGGAGAGAAATGAATTTTTGGAGGTCTGGAAAAATTATCGAATGTTACTAGTGAATAGTAACTAATAAAGTTTCAAATTGGTTTGAAATAGTGATTTGGTTTGTAGGCCATCTTTTTGGACCAATCCAAACCATTTGTGGGGCCCACATTGAGCCCAATAAGGGCCAAATTTCGTACAGAATTAGGAAGCTTCAGTTAATTAAAGAAAAATGCAAAAATTAAAGGATATTTGTGAGAAAAAATCTAGAGAAAAACCACTTGTTCAAATCTGAAGTTAAGTGACACTTGATGGCTGCCAAAACACCATATTATCTGTCATTTTAGGCATGTTAATTAAGGGGAAAATGGAAGATTATTTGGTCTATAAATACCCCTAGAAAATACCAAGAAAATGTTGGAAAATTGGGAAAAATAAGGGAAGACTTTGCCACTGTTCATCTAGCCCTTTTGCTCAAAATTCTTGAGGAGCTTTAAGCAAGAAATCATCCAAAAAATACCAGGGAAACATTAAGGTATGTCTAAGCACCATTATCCCTAAATATTATATTGATTGGATTAGGATTTTTGCTTGGGAAAATGCTGAAAAATTCGGTTGAGATGTGTGGTACTTAGGGAAGGATAGAAATCTTAATAATCAACTGGAGTAAAGAAGATTAAGTGGTGTATGGATTAATTTTTGAAAGAAAACCAAGTTAGGGTTTTGGTTCTTCATTTTGGCCAGCACTGTTCATAGGGAAAGAGTTTGCTTTTCATTGATTTGATGATTCCAATGGCTTTAAAACATGTTTTTGTGCAGGGATATGTTGTTGGAAAGTGTTGAAAATCATTGGAATAAAAAATGAAAGCTTTGGAAATATATAGCCCCCTATTTGACCAAGTGACGATCATGAGGAAGGAGTGTGAATTTCAAAAATCTGATTGTACCATTGGGTTCCTCATCAAAAATTGTGTAGGATTGAGTCATGAGATGATTGATTCTAAAGAAGGAATCAAATTGTTAAAAATCAAAGAACAAGGGGGCAAATTGTTAGGTTAATGTTAAAATGTTGGAACCAAGTTGTTTTATGATTAATATGGCCTATGTTTATACTTGTTTTAATAGGCATTGAGAGAAGGAACTAAGGAGAAGCATTGCTCTTTGGAGTAATCATTTGGAAAAGCTTTTAAAAATGTAGCTTTAAATTATAATTTGATTATTTATCTTGTTTGTTTGTTGTGATTGTTGTTGCTTAGATTGGAGGAACTTTATGGTAACCTTGATTGTTTGATTGACATTGGTTATGCTTTAGCCAAATACTTTGTGCTATGTCAATGTGAGTAATATGATGTTCTCTCCTTGCATGATATTTAGTATGAATTCCTATGAGTTGGGAATAGTTTGGATTGCATGACATATCACAATTAAACTTGCATTGATTTACATAATAATTATAATTTATATGCTACTGAGATTTTTTTTGAAATCTCACTCCTCCTATGTCATTTTACACACTAATTAGGAAGTGGACCAAGCATGAAGCAAGGGAAAGAATTGGCCTTGGAATGAAATGGCTTTATGAATATTATGTTATGTTAGAAACTTTTAGCAAGTGTACTAAATTTTATGTTGACTTTATGATAAGTTATGGATGATATTTTGATGTAAATCATATTGTTATTCCATGTTCCAATGTTGCAGTTATGCTTGATGCACTGTGAAAAGAATGAAGATGAAGGAAAAAGGGGAAATAAATCAAGAATGTGGTAATTAGGGGATAGAAATTCCCTAAAAAGTATCAAACTTGTGATACATAAAATAATGAGAAATTGTTGGATTTTGGATATGAGAATTTTGCAGGCTAAACGATCTCATTTTTAGCTTTAAAAAAGTGGTAATTCATTAAATTTGGATTGTGTGCTAAGAGTTATGCCCTTCCAAAGTTGGGCAAAAATACTAGAAATTCGAAAATTTATCACATAAACAGTACACTTTGATGAATTTCCCGAAATTATTGTGAATGGAATTGGACCTAATGATTATTTTTCCTCTATATAACTCTTAGCAAGCTTCACGTGAAAATTAGAACCTCATTGTTTTGATTTTTCTAGATTTAGTTATGAATTTTCAAAATTGGCCAATTTTTGGATGAACAGTGTACGGATAAGATGAATAGTACAATTTTGAAATTTAAAATTTTTCACCGAGAAATGTCATGAAATGACTTATTTTGGTTCCAATTAACATATAATGGGTTATAAAGAAAGGTCTAACACTTTTTGGTATCAGAGCAAAGGTTCTGGCTCTATTTTTGTGCATTGTGTTTACTATTATGTATTGTGCACAATGATTGATTATTGTGAATAGTGTTTAGTAGTTGTACTGTTCTGATTGTTACTATTGAGCATGATTTGTAGTTGTTTGATTGAATGCTTTTAGTTGGGATTATATCTGGGATGGATTGGTATACTATAGATTGAGTTGAGTGCAGGAAAGGTTATCGCCTGTTGTAGCGACGATTCCAAGGAGACAGTGAACCAAAGAAGGCTGGGGGAACCGTACCCAAATTGGTATCATCCACATGTTTCTAACCCCAATGACCCGACTCCAACACTCGGATATTACTAGCCTCTTTGGGAGATAGAGGATATATATTCAGAAGAGGACTCTAATGACTTAGTCAGGTTAGAGAAAGGTGATGCTCAGTAAGACTCCAACCACACCCTGATGAGGTGGGTCCCAGTGCCATTAGGGCAATACCTATCCGAATGGTAAAGCCAGAGCAGATTAAGGCCAAGGATCTACCAATCAAGAAGAGACCTCTGCTAGTAAGGAAGGTATTTAAGGATCATAACAGTCTCTTCTAGGAATTCGTTGAACTCGGTAGACACATAGATCTAACCCAGAATCAGTATGTTATGGTCTACTAGGACTACTTTTATTACTTGAGGTTACTACATAATGAAGTAGTCGAGGAAGGTCAGCATGTGGATGATGCCTTATGGTGCGGGGTGTTACTAAAGACATTACCTACCACCTGAGATTGACAGACACAGATCCGACAACTTTGTAAATCCTCTATGCCCAGTAATTTTGATTAGCTATTAGACAACCTAGAACTTTTTGTAGTTACTCTATTTCCCTCTTCCTCTGCTGGGTTATAAATATAGGATGACTATATACTATGCTAACTGTAGTAGGCTATGACCTTACTTTTTGCTAACTATGCCTGATGTATATATATAAACCGATAAGGTAATACAAATATCATTTATGTAAATTAATGATTATGTTCGTCTTGTAGTTGAGACGAAAACAACAAAGTGATAAGAGGAAGACGAGGATCAAGAGGTAGGAGACCCAGTACCAGGAAAGAGTCGTCAAGACCCCCTGCTAATCTGATTAAGTGGATAATGGAAAGATTAGAGGAACAACAAAGGAATATGGCTGAGATACAAGCCATACAAGTTAGGCAGGAACAAGAAAGGGATGCTGTTATAGCTACAGCGGCAGCGGTAGCACTGGCACGGTTAGAGTAACCCGGGCAAGGGATAGCCGGGACAGCCCAGCCCATACCACCACAGCAACCACAGGAACCTACTCCTGTGAGACCTCAACCTGCTACAAAACCTAATACACTGCAGCAGTGGATTGTTAAGTTCGATAAACACAATGCTCCTGCTTTCAAGGAAACTTTTGATGTACAAGTAGCCGAGGATTGGATAACCTGGCTAGAAAAGATTTTTAACATCCTGGAGTGTCTGTCTAAAAGGAAGGCTCAAATGGCAATATACAAGCTAGAAGAAGAGGCAGATAGATGGTGGAAGAACACCAAGCTATTCCTTCAGGCCAACAACACCCCGATCAACTGGGAGGTGTTCAAGGACCAATTCTTCTTGAAATATTTTTCCCGATCCGTGAGGGACGAGAAAGAAGTAGAGTTCCTCACTATAAGATAAGCAACAAATGAACCCTTTGATGAATACCTGGTGAGGTATATTAAGTTGTTTAGATACTCCACTTATCTCCAGCACATGAATGACGAGCTGTGGTTTACGGAGAAGATGATCAGGGGGTTGAAACCAGAATTGAGAGAGAAGGTAGCCCCAAGACAGTTAGAAGTTTTCAATAAGGCAGTGGAAGTCTGTCATGTCGCTGAGAATAGCTAGAATCATGCTGAGCTAGCTAGAGCAACCCCGCGAGCTGAGAAGCTAAGGGCAAGAGCAGGTCAGGAAGGCACTTCTTTTAGTGGTAGCCAAAAGAAAAGGAGATTTAACTGGAATAGGAAGTCAAGGAAAGGAGCCAAACGAGGAGGCACAAGAATGTCCATTGGGGAGCGGAGAATGTTTGCCAAGAAAGAGAATGCGAGCGTTGTGGCCGCCATCACGGAGACAGGCTGTGCACGATGGGTCAGAACATGTGCTTTAAGTGTGGACGACCCAAACACTTTGCTAGAGAGTGCTTGCAAGGTGCTGACAGCATGGGAAGACCTTAGGCACAGGGCAGGGTGTTCGCCCTCAGTCGGGAAGAGGCTCGTAAGTCACCTGAGATGATCCAAGGTATAGTTATTGTGAATAGCTACCTTGTGGATGCTTTGTTTGACTCAGGTGCCAGCCACTTGTTTATATCATATGATTGCTCTAGGTGCTTAGGTCTTGTTGTCAACACATTGCTATATGATTTGTGCATTTCTACTCCCACTAGAACAAAAATTTTAACTTCTGCTATTTGTTTAAATTGCATTGTCCAGTATGCCCACTGTTACACTGCGTTAGACCTAATATGCATGCCTTTCTATGATATTGATGTTATCCTTGGTTTGAACTGGTTATCATCCTAAAATGTTCTCCTTGACTGTAAAAACAAAATATTAATCCTTCTTACCCGAGAGTTAACCCTGATGGCAGAAGTAAAGTTGAACATGATTTCGATAGGTCAAGCGGATCAATGGCTAAAGCAGGGTTGCTAGGGGTACATAGTATTTTTTTAGTGAAGATAGAAACGGAAGAAGGGATTGCTGGTATCCCGATAGTCTGGGAATTCCCTGAAGTGTTTCTAACGAAAATCAGCGGACTACCTCCGGAAAGAGAAATTGAGTTTGCTATTGACTTGGTGCCTGGGACAAATCGAATCTCAAAAACTCCGTATTAGATAGCACCAAACAAAATGGCAGAATTAAAAAAGCAATTGGAAGAGCTGTTAGAAAAAGGGTTCATACACCCCAGTGTCTCTCCGTGGGGTGCACCAGTGTTATTTGTAAAGGACAGTAGCCTGAGATTGTGTATTGACTATCGTGAGTTGAATAAAGTGATTATCAAGAACAAGTATCCGTTGCCACGGATTGATGATTTGCTAAATCAGTTTGTAGGAGCCACTGTATTCTCGAAGATTGATTTGAGATTAGAATACCATCAATTGAGGATTAAAGCAGAAGATGTTTCAAAGATTGCTTTTTGAACGAGATATGGGCATTACGAGTTTCTAGTGATGTCATTTGGTTTGAAGAACACACCTGCTATATTCATGGATTACATGAATAGGATTTTCCAGCCAAATTTAGATCAATTTGTAGTGGTATTCATCGATGACATCCTGGTGTATTCTAAGTCACCAGAGGAACATGAACAACATCTGTGAATTGTATTGGGCATGTTATGAGAAAAGCAACTGTATGCCAAGTTGAGTAAGTGCGAATTTTGGCTAAAGAAAGTGAAATTCTTAGGCCATATGATAACCCGAGATAGAATGGGCGTGGACCTAAGTAAGGTAGAAGCCGTGTTGAATTGGGAACAACCTAAGACGGTAATTGAGGTGAGAAGTTTTCTGGGACTGGCAGGGTAATAGAGGAGGTTTATGCGAGATTTTTCATAGATTGCCCTACCGCTGACCAAGCTCACTCAGAAGAATCAACCATTTAATTAGGATGCAAAGTGTGAGGTGAGCTTCTAGGAGTTGAAGCAAAAGTTGACCTCGACTCCCATGCTAATAATCCCTGATCTTACGTTGCCATATGTGGTGTATACAGATGCGAGTAAACAAAGATTGGGATGTGTGCTAATGCAGCAGGGTCGAGTGGTCGCTTATGCCTCATGACAATTAAAGACCCATGAGGAGAACTATCCCACTCATGATCTCGAGCTGGCAGCGATTGTTTATGCCTTGAAGATTTGGAGGCATTACCTATATGGCGCAACTATTAATTATACTGTGATCATAAAAGCTTCAAGTACCTGCAAGACAAAAAAGAACTCAACATGAGACAAAGGAGATGGATGGAATTGCTCAAGGATTATGACTATCAAATCAAATACCATCCGGGAAAAACGAATGTGGTAGCAGATGCGTTGAGTTAGAAAATGGTGCAGGTGGCACCGTTGATGATAAAAGAACAAGAGTTGATCGAGAATATCTGAGATTGGAATCTCACTGGCCAGATATGGTTAATGGCGGGCCAGATTAGTATTGTAAAAGTGGAAGCACAAATTATTGAACAGATCAAGAAGGCCCAGCAGAGAGATCAATTGGCTGATATGTTGAAATCTAAAGTACTGAGAAATGAGACGATGAGGGATGGAAATAACTCAAGAAGGGATCTTGCAATATAAGGGAAGAACTTACATTCCCCCAAATTCAGAAGTTAAGGGGAAAATCTTGGAAGAGGCACACAAGAGTTGGTACACCATACATCCAGGCATGACCAAGATGTATCAAGATCTTAAAGAATCGTTTTGGTGGCTTGGTATGAAGAAAGATGTGACGGACTATGTGTCAAGGTGCCTCACTTGTCAAAAGGTAAAGATGGAACACCAAAAGCTGCCAGGATCCTTACAACCCCTAAGTATCCCTGAATGGAAATGGGAAAGCATTTCTATGGATTTTGTGATGGGATTACCTCGTACATCATTAGGTTATAATGCAATATGGGTGATTGTGGATCACCTGATGAAGTCAGCTTATTTCTTGGCTATTAAGAAAGAGTATCAACTAGAGAAATTGGCACGGATATACATCTGGGAAATTGTGAGGTTGCACGGAGTACCTGAGACGATTGTCTTAGTTAGGGACCCGAGATTCTCTCTAGATTATGGAAACCATTACAGGAAGCCATGGACACTAAGCTAAATTTTAGTACAGCTTATCACCCTCAAACTGATGGGAAAACAAAACGTACTGTTCAAACGTTAGAGAATATGCTGAGAGCTTGTATCCTAGATTTCAAAGGGAACTGGGATGAGTACTTGCCACTGGCAGAGTTCACCTATAACAACAGTTACCATTCCAGTATCCAAATGGCTCCTTATGAAGCTTTGTAAGGGAGAAAATGTAGATCTCCTTCGTGTTGTACTGAATTGGGAGAAGGGAAGATATTTGATCCCGACTTGGTAGAGCAAACCTCACAGCAGATAAAGATGATCTGACAGAGGCTGCTTACGGCACAAAGTAGACAGAAGAGTTATGCCGATGTACGGAGAAGGCCTCTAGAGTTTGAAGTTGGAGATCATGTTTTCCTGAAAGTTTCTCCAACTACAAGTATAGGAAGATCGATCAAAGCCCATAAATTGATGCTGAAGCTTATTGGACCCTTCTAGATCTTATCAAGAGTTGGCCTGGTGGTTTACAGATTGGCCTTGCCCCCTAATTTAAGCCAGATTCATGACATCTTCCATGTTTCTCAATTGAAAAAGTATCAGCCAGATCCCTCATATGTTTTGAAATAGGAGGACATAGAGCTGTGAGATAACCTTACCTTTGAGGCGAAACCAGTGAAAGTGATAGATCGGCAAGTCAAGTAGCTGCGGAATAAGACTATTCTGATGGTCAAAGTCATTTGGAGGGATCTAACTCAAGAGGAGGCTACATGGGAAAAGGAGGATGACATGAAGGCTAGATACCCTGAATATTTTAATTGAGGCATGTTTATAAATTTCGAGGACGAAATTTATCTAAAAGGGTGAGGAATTGCCACGTCCCAAAAATTTTCACCTGGCTATAAAGGATTAAAATTAAGATAAGGGTCAATGTAGGAACTAGGTGGGGAGATGAAACAAGTTTTGAAGTGAAACCCCGATAAGGTTCGGACTGGCATTTTCATAACCATTGGTCTAGGAAAGGCGAAACAAGAAAATTTGAGAAAAATTCTAAAAAATTCTCAAAAAATGGGGAAAATGTGAATTAGAAGTTTTGGAAACTCAGTTGAGGTCTGAAAGATGAAATTTCGGTGAAAATGATTTATTACGGAATTTCCCGTAAACAGAGGTTTTTTGGAAAATATTAGAAAATAAAAAAATAATTATTTTAATTAGTTAGAGGCCTCAATAAATTTGGGAGAAAGATGGATAATTCATATAAATATTTATTTGAATTTATAAAATCAGTTTTGGGCCTTGGAAGTTTAGAACGTAATTTTAGGAAATTTATTTTCCCGCAATGACACCGATAAAGGCCTAATCAGAGAAAATTCAAAATAAATACCTAGAGATGGTAAAAAATTATGAAAATTTCCAAATCATATTTTCATATTAAAAGGTGAATTATCATGGAGAGAAATGAAATTTTGGAGGTCTGGAAAAATTATAGAATGTTACTAGTGAATAATAACTAATAAAGTTTCAAATTGATTTGAGATAGTGATTTGGTTTGTGGGCCATCTTTTTGGACCAGTCCAAACCATTTGTGGGGCCCACATTCAGCCCAATAAGGGCCCAATTTCATACAGAATCTGGAGGCTTCAATTAATTAAAGAAAAATACTAAAATTAAAGGATATTTGTGTGGAAAAATCTAGAGAAAAGCCACTTGTTCAAATCTAAAGTTAAGTGACACTTGATGGCTGCCAACACACCCTCTTATCTATCAATTTGGGCATGCTAATTAAGGGGAAAATGGCAGATTATTTGGTCTATAAATACCCCTAGAAAATTCCAAGAAAATGTTTGAAAATTGGGGAAAATAAGGGAAGACTTTGTCACTGTTTATCCAGCCCTTTTGTTTGAAATTTTTGAGGAATTTTAGGCAAGAAATGATCCAACAAATACCAGGAAAACATTAAGGTCTGTCTAAGCATCATTATCCCTAAGTATTATATTGATTGGATTAGGATTTTTGCTTGGAAAAATGCTGAAAATGCTACAAAATACTGAAAAATTCAGTTCAAATGTGTGATGCTTAGGGAAGAATAGAAACCTTAATAATCAAGTAGAATAAGGAAGATTAAGTGGTGTATGGATTGATTTTTGGAAGAAAACCAAGTTAGGGCTTTGGTTCTTCATTTCGGCCAGGACTGTTCATAGGGAAGGAGTTTGTTTTTCATTGATTTGATTATTCCAATAGATTTAAAACATGTTTTTGTGTAGGGATATGTTGTTGGAAAGTGTTTAAAATCATTGGAATCAAAAATAAAAATTTTGGAAATATATAGCCCCTTATTCGACCAAGCGAAGATCATGGGGAAGGAGTGTGAATTTCAAAAATCAGATTGCACCATTGGGTTTCTCATGAAAAATTGTGTAGGATTGAGTCATGAGATGATTGATTCTAAAGAAGGAATCAAATTGTTAAAAATCAAAGAACAAGGGGGCAAATTGTTAGGTTAATGTTAAAGTGTTGGAACTAAGTTGTTTTGTGATTAATATGGCCTATGTTGATACTTGGTTTAATAGGCATTGAGAGAAGGAACTAAGGAGAAGCGTTGCTCTTTGGAGTAATCATTTGGACAAGTTTTTAAAAAGATAGCTTTGAATTATAATTTGATTGTTTATCTTGCTCATTTGTTATGATTGTTGTTGCTTGGATTGAAGGAACTTTGCAGTGACCTTGATTGTTTGATTGAAATTGGTTATGCTTTGGCCAAATGCTTTGTGAAAATGTGGATAATATGCTGTTCCTCCCCTTGCATGATATTTAGTATGAATTCCTATGAGTTGGGAATGGTTTGGATTGCATGACATGTTACAATTAAACTTGCATTGATTGACATCATAATTATAATTTATATGCTACTGAGATTTCTTTGAAATCTCACTCTTCCTATGTCATTTTATGCACTAATTAGGAAGTGGACCAAGCATGGAGCAAGGGAAAGAATTGGCCTTGGAATGAAAGGGCTTTATGAATATTATGTTATGTTAGAAACTTTTAGCAAGTGTACTAAACTTTATGTTGACTTTATGATAAGTTATGGATGATATTTTGATGTAAATCATATTGTTATTCTATGTTCCGATCTTGGAATTATGCTTGATGCATTGTGGAAAGAATATAGATGAAGAAAAAAGAGGAAATAAATCAAGAAAGTGGTAATTAGGAGATAGAAATTTCCTAAAAAGTGCCAAACTTGGGGCACATAAAATAATGAGGAATTGTTGGATTTTGGATCTGAGATTTTGCAGGCTAAATGATCTCTTTTTTAGCTTTAAAAAAAGTGGTAATTCATTAAATTTGGAGTTGTGTGCTAAGAGTCATGCCCTTCCAAAATTGGGCAAAAATACTAGAAATTTGAAAATTTACCACATGAACAGTACACTTTGACGAATTTACTAGAATTATTGTGAATAGAATTGGACCTAATGATTATTTTTCTTCTATATAACTCTTAGCAAGCGTTGTGCGAAAATTAGAGCCACATCATTTCGATTTTTCTAGATTTAGTTATGAATTTTCAAAGTTGGCCCATTTTCGGATGAATAGTATGCGGACAGGATGAATAGTACAATTTTGAAATTTAAAATTTTTCATCCGGAAATGTTATGAAATGACTTATATTGGTTCCAATTAACGTATAATGGGTTATAAAGAGAGGTGTAACATGTCGTAATTCCCGAACTTTGGCTTATGGGAACAATGCTGCACATTACATGTTTAAAGAAATGCTTGTCAGAGGATGAATCAGAGCTTATCAAATAAGGGTATATATCTAAGGCACTCTTATGAATGCACCATATATATATATATATATATTAACAATCGATTTGGTTTTTTTCCCCATAAACATGCATTATGGTGAAGCAAAGAACCAAAATCAAGCTAAGGTAGTAGAGGTTGGGTCAATATACATTGCAACATGTGGCTTATAGATCCTCTAGATCTGTTCATCACTGCAATATAAAAGATTTGGAGGTGTGAATTGATCCATTGCCATATGTTATCATTGTTATTATTTCTTGATACTAATCAAAAGGGGTTTGCTTAAGTGAATTTCTAAAATTACAATTAAGTTGATTTTTGAGTTGATGATTGATTAGGTTGTTGCTTTTGTTTGGGTATATTGCAGACATATGGAACAATCATACCAAGAATTTCCCAGCTATTGTCAAAATTTTCTTTGTTGACTTTGCCCTTGCTTATATGGTTTAGTATAGGGGCTTGTATATATCATATAATATTATATTATATATGATTGTTTAATAGAATGATACTGTTAGTTGAAAACATATGCATATATCATATGTGGTTTGAGTATATTTCTCTTTTCCCTCATGACTAGAATTCATGTAGCACATGAATGTCTATGTTTTGTTTTTTCTCTTCCTACTAACTTGTTATTTCAAAAGTAGAAGTTGTTGTTTTCATAACTTAACTTGTTATTTTGAATAGTTAACTTGTCATTTGCAACAATAAACTTGTTATACTTTAATTGTTATTTACAACAGTGAACTTGTTATTTCCATATTCGGTCTTGTTACTTAGAATAACTATTATTTCTAAAAAGTTTAATTGTTAGGTAACAAGTTTGTGGCTGAAAAAGCCTAAGAAATAGAAATTATTCATTATCTCAAATAAATTATCAATTGGGAATTTCTAAGGAACAATGAATTATAATTAGCTTGGTTACAGTGGTTTTTAAAAGTTATATATTTCTTACATGCTATGTGTATATCAGGTGTCAAGAATTTTGATTCTCAATTGATTCTTATATGCTATGTGAACATAAGGAAAATCTGAATTGGTCTTTAATTTGGTCTTCTTTTTTTTTTTTTTTAGGGGGATAAATATTGCAAGATGATTTGAACTCAAGACTTTTTGAAGACTTGTGGTTAGATTATTTGTCCTAGCTAGAAGATTCATGTGCTGCTTAGTTGTAATTTTTGATAGCTAGATTTAGTGCTTGAGTTCATCCTACCTATAAGATGTGATTGCCATTGATTGTATGTTGAATGTTTTGCAGGACCCGGTATGTAATTTGCTCAATAGAAGGAGGAAGTCTCTATAGATAGTTTCAGTAAAAAAAAAAAAAAAGGAGATAAATTGTATATACTCTCATTGCATTTAAGATATGTTTAATATTTTTTACTTTGTCAATGAGTGGCCACTGTTATGAATTATTAATGACAATTATGTATTGCTAAAATGACATTTAAATTTGAGATTATTAAATGTTTAAGTTTGAATTGCCATTATTTTCATATTTCAATACCAAATGACAAGAGTGGTAAGTTAAATGATGAGAATAATGAGTCAAATAATAAGTTTAGGAAGCAAAATTATAGCCTATGACTCAGTTTCTAATGAAATTAAGTTTCATAAAAAGTTGTTATTATTTTCACATTTTATTGCCAAATGATAAGAGTGGTAAAGCGAATGACAACTTCTGATAAGCAATTCATGGGAATTTAAGTTTCTGTGTTAAAATGACAGTATTTCTAGATTTCTTTAGGAAATGACAAGTCTGATAAGCAATTCATGACCAGTTCAGTAAGGCGAATGACAAGTTTAGTAAGGTGAATGACAACTTCTGATAAACAATGAATAGGAATTTAAGTTTTTGTGTTTAAATAATAGAATTTCTACAATTTCTTTAGTAGATGACAAGTTCTAATAAGTAATTCATGACAAGTTCAGTAAGGTGAATGATAAGTTCAGTAAGGCGAATGACAACTTTGATAAGCAATTCATGAGAATTCAAGTTTTTGTGTTAAAATGACAAAATTTTCAGATTTTTTTTAGCAGATGACAAGTTCTGATAAGTAATTTATGACAAGTTCAGGAAGGCGAATATCAAGTTTAATAAAGCTAATGACAATTTCTGATAACCAATTCATAGAAATTTAAGTTTTCGTGTTAAAATGACAGAATTTCCACAATTCCTTGGTGAATGACAAGTTTAGTAAGGTGAATGACAACTTCTGATAAGCAATTCATAGGAATTCAAGCTTTCCGTGTTAAAATAACAGAATTTCCTGATTTCTTTAGCAGATGAATTAACAGTAACCAGTTTCTACAATTAGCCATTTGAATTCGAAAGATTGGTAGAAAATCATGTTTGAAAAATACTATGAAGCTAGCAGTAAATGAAAGGAAAATCACATTTGCATTCAATATAATTTTATTCCATCAGCTCAATCATTTACATATGAAAATTAAAACTAACAACCTCTTCGTTTACCCAGTTGACATTAGAACTTTATAACTTTATCATTCAAAAAGATAACATTTTGATTCACTCCCTTCACTACAACCCCTGAAACTTCACACTCAAAATGGCGAAGTGTGAGAGGAAAATGGAAGGAGGTAATAGTTGTTAATTTGAATATATCAGCATGAGATGAGATTGTAGAATAAAGAGAGATTGTGGAGAATGAGATCTTTTATATGAAGAGTACTATATTAGCATTACATATTTTGTGGAAAATTTAATATGGAAGCTCCACAGTTAACATGTTTTCATTTCTCTCATTACAAATCAATGGGTTAGGAACTTCTAATAAGTAATTCATAGAAATTTAAGTTTCTGTCATTTTAACACATAAACTTATAAAATTGTGAAAATTCTGTCATTTTAATATAGAAACTTAAATTTCTATGAATTTCTTATCAGAAATTTCCATTCGCCTTATTAAACTTGTCAATTACCTTACTGAACTTGTCATGAATTGCCTATCAAAACTTGTCATCTGCTAAAGAAATCTAAAAATTCTGTCATTTTAACACAGAAATTTAAATTCCTATGAAATGCTCATCAGAAGTTGTCATTCACCTTACTAAACTTGTCATTCACCAAGGAATTGTGGAAATTCTGTCATTTTAACACGAAAACTTAAATTTCTATGAATTGGTTATCAGAAATTGTCATTCGCCTTATTAAACTTGATATTCGCCTTCTTGAACTTGTCATGAATTACTTATCAGAACTTGTCATCTGCTAAAAAAATCTGAAAATTCTGTCATTTTAACACAAAAACTTAAATTCTCATGAATTGCTTATCAGAAATTGTCATTTGCTTTACTAAACTTGTCATTCGCCATACTAAACTTATTATGAATTGTAGTTTTAGATAAGCATGAAGTTGGTCTTTCAGGCCTGATTGGAGCTTTTGTTTTGTAAGTCATAGATATATCATATTAGTATGAGATGAGATTGTGGAGAATGAGAGCTTTTATATGAAGAGTATTATATTAGCATTACATGTTTTGAAAAAAATTTAATATGGAAGCTCTACAGTTAACATGTTTCATTTCTCCCATTGCAAATCAATGGGTTGGGAAAAACATGGAAGAAAGTCACGGTTCTATAGAAGAAGAATGAAGTTGAAGGAGAGTAGAAAAAGGAAAGAGAAATAAGAAGAGAGAGAGAGAAAGGAAGTCATAGAAATTTAAGTTTCTCATACCAGAAGAAAGAGGGAGAGAGAGAGGGAGAGGAAGAGGGAGAGAAGGACGAAGAGAGAGGAAGAGCAGAAGGAAAGAGAAAGAGATGGGGTGATGGAAGAAAGAGAAAAGGAAAGACATTTTAGTTATTTAGGCTTCATTTCATAATTGCAATTTAAGACCCATTCTCTAACAGCAATTATGTTAATTCAAGAACCCATTTTGTCATTTCATATATTCAAGATTCTTTATTTGCCATTTTCCCTTTTTATTACTTGAACTTTGACTTCAGCATCCACAATTGTTTTGCTTTTTCTGCACCATTTTGTCCCTGCGGTATTAGGAATTTTTATCAATACACTACAAAAATAAATAAACTTGTCATTATACTTTTAAAAAACATATAACATATATTATAACATAATTTTAATTTTAATTATTAGCATGAAAATATAATTTTTATATATTTATATTACTTTTTGTTTTATAATTTTTAATTTTGTAAAAAAATTTTAAGTATAAAATTAATGTAAAAAATAAAACAAATTTTAAATCTCAAATCATAAATGATTTTTTATGAATATAGCTTTTAGCCAATTTTTAAGTTTATTTTTATTTTTAGTTGACATTATTTAAGTATGTATATATGTATATGTATTATACTGTACTATATTATATTATCTATTTAGTTTTTATATATTTGAAGAAAATCGTCTATAATTAATGAAAGAAATCCATGTAAAAAGTTAACTGTTATAATAAAATATAATTATTCTATGTCATTGGTTATTAAGTAGTTTTTTTATGTAATTTTAATTTGAGTTTCATTCGATTGATTATTCAAATTAAAATTTTCCTTTAACATTAGCTTGGTTAATGATATTTATGGAGGTATGCATAAAAGTTCGTTTTTCGATTATGATTTTTTAATTTGTGCTATATTAATTTTATAAGAAATTGTTAGTATTCTTCTCTCATTCAAAAAAAATTAATTATTATAAAACCTATTATTCCATATAAAAAAGTCATATTTTCATTGATTGATAATTGAAATTCAAATTCAAAATTCCCTACAACATTATCTTGGTCAATAATTATTAAAGCTGTCAATAAAAGCCGGCATAATCCTAAAAGACTAGTCCTTAATGGGACAAGGCCTAAAAGGATTAACCCTTTATAGCCCACATATCATCATGTCAGTATATTTTTAAAGCTCGACTCTTGAACATGTGTGCTCAAGGTTGGCTTCCAGGATCTTATATCATTTTTTAAATTTCAAGGTTTTTTTAATTATTTTGAAATACAAAAGATAAAACTATAGACTAAATCTCCTAAAATTCTTGATTCAAATAATAAATATTAGAAAAATAAAGTGTCAAATTATTTTTAAAATTTTCAAAAGCAATACAAATCATACCCCAACTACTATAGTATATAGAAAACATCAAATACTAATAAATTATTGTTGAAACTCGGAAAAAAGCCAAAACTAAATAAAATAGACAAAACAGAGAGATAGAAACCAAGCAATTAAAATATCAAAAAGAACATCAACATCATCTTCATCTTCATCACTATTGTGCATAATGAGAATGTGTAATGCCCACCTCCACTATTCTTAGGGTCTGTTTGGCTCAAAAAAAAAAAAAACAAAGAGAAGAGAGGGATTTTAATGGAAGTGAAGAGAAGGAAATGGAGAGGAGGGATTTTAAAATCACCTTGTTTGGATTAATGAGAAGAAAGGGGAATGGAGAGATTTTAATGTTACCTTATTTGGTTTAGAAAGGAAGGGGAGGGAAAATATTTTTATGTAGACAATTTTATCCTTAATTTATTTGAGTCTTTTTTCTAAAATATTTAATAAAAACATAATTATATATAACATTTATATATAAAATTATAATTTTATAATTATAATATTGAATAAATATAATTGTAGTACATATTTAATAGCTAATATATATTATAATTATATTTGTATGTGTATGTGTATTATAATTATACTTAAGTATATATAGGAGACTAATTATAATTATTATCCTGATAAAAAATTAATTCTAAACATTGAAAATTTCCAGTTTTTAGCAAAAAAAGTTGTTCCATTATGGTGCTGTTCTGAAGCGTGTGTGACGATGAGAAGAAAAGGAGGATAATTTAGGAATACTAAAAATAATTATGGGTAAGCTGCTCTAGACAAAGCCAAATATCACACTTTCTATCTAAATTTGCCCATTTTGGAGGGGAGCATTAAGAGGAGAGTGGAGGAAAAATTTTAGAAAATTTCCCTTCACTCTTAAAAATGTGGGAAGCCAAACAAGGGAAGGAGACCAAAATCCTCCATTGCTCTTTCTTTCTCTTCAAATCCATTGTACTAAACACACTGTTAGAGTGATCATTCTTTTGCCATAGAAGTGAATAAAAACAAGTTATTATTTTGTTTGATATTAGCATGGAACTTCCTTGCAGATTGTGTTATTTTGTCAAAGAATAGAGAATGCAATAGAGGTTTGGGTGGTTTCACAGGATTTTTGTAACATTATGAATTCTGGGTTCAGAGGTACAAGAAATAGCTTGAGATGTGAAGGCTACTAGATCCCTTCTGGCAAGAGTCCTAGACGTCCCCTTGAAGGACAAAGGGATTTTCAGGGACTAAATCACAAAGCAAAAGTTTTATGAGATTAAGAAAAGAGAAAGATAGAGATTCCAGTGAAGTCTTAGGGGGCCCAGTATAAGGAGTTGAGATGATTAAGGGCCAGAGTCAGTGGAAGGGTTCTTGAGGTTAAACCCAAGCAGGGATCTAAATGGAAATTTGAAAAGTTCCAAGCTGAAAATTTAGTAGTAATGAAAGTGCACCTGAATATTTTAGAAAAAATTTCAGAAAATAGGAATGAGGTCTCGAGGCCCATATGAGGCCAAAAAAACCAAAAATACTCATGGGGTAAATCTAAGAAATTCCCAGGATTTTGGCTAATTATGAACATTAGCCAAAATTGAATTATTTAAAATATGAAGAGGCTCCAAATAAGTAAAGAAAAATGAGCAATAATACTTGAGAAATTATCACAAGTTTTAAAAATAATTTCGTCCCCAGAAAGTGAAGAGGTTGGCTTTAATAGAATTTAAAGCCAAATATATCTTATCTGAGAAAAGTCAAAATAAACCATTTATGAGTTGACTTTTGACTTGAGAAAAATTAGAGAAATTTCCCATGATGAAAAAGTAGTATTGTTACCCAGTAACAAATTCTCAAAGTCATGGACCGATAGAAAGAATTTGGTCAAGTTTATTCTGAAATAAATATTATTAAATATTTTAATTAAAAAACAAAGGGAAGAACATCGCTCCCTCTTTAGGCATGTTATATAATGTCATGTGAAGTTAATTGTGATGGATAAAAGGGTGCCAGAACATGTCCAGGTGTTATCGGGTAAGTCATGACCTAGAAAAGTACTCAATATAGAGTAAAATTGTAAAATAAGTGGAGGAATAGTTAAGGGTAAAAATGAGGACAAATTTCTCCCTATTTTCCTCCATACTTTAATGTAAATTTGATGAGGGGACATGGTTGGAATTATGCCTTTTGTCAAGGGAAAAATTTGGAAAGGGATTAAAATAATATTTACTAATCACATGTTAAATATGCAAAGATACTTAGTAAAAAGAAAATGTGCCACCTAGCTCAACAATGTCAGGGAGATGATGTAATACAAGATAAGGCAAGGAAGATGATGCAAGCCAAGACACTTGGCTAGATCATGAGCTAGATGGCTTAACCAAAGAACACTTGGCAAGATCATAAACTAAATGCCTTAATCATGAAACACATGGCAAGACATGATATAAGAGATGTGATGTCATGAGAAGTAAGCAATCTAGAAGCCTCGACACATGTCAATCTTGATTACACATGGCAAGATCATAAGGGAGATGATTTAATCAAGTAACACATGTCATGGCAAAGGTAAATGAGATTAATCAAGGTAAATGGTAACTTTACCATTATAAATACCCCTTAACCTTCCATTTATTCAAGTTTTTTAGCCAAGCATCAAAGAGTAAGAGAAAGGCCAAAAATGGAGGAGGAAAAAGGAGAAGAGAAAGAGCAAGGAGGCTATGCAAGATCAAGCTCCAAGACAAGGCATGGTTATGGTTTTTGATATAGTTTATCTTGCTACTTGTCTTATTGAGTATGGTTATGGTTTTGATGGATTTTGGAAGCTTGAAACCCTAAGTTAAGGGGGCTACACGGAATTGATAGGTTTAGGGGAAGATGAGATCAATGTTAGAATAATGTTTAAAGGCTTGAAAGGAATAAAAATCAAGTGGTTATTGGATGATTTGTGAAAGATTTTATGGTTATATGAACTATGGTTATGTTTCGACCAAAGTTAGATCTTGAGCCTAGCATTGGATTTTGAAGCTTCCAATGAGTTTAAATGATAAAATTGTGTAGTGTTGTGAGGAGACAATGTGTTTAAAAGCATTGAAATTCAAAATGGAATTTTAAAACCTAAAAGGGTAACCTCTCAGCCTCAAGGAGTTCATGGAAAAAAAGATGGATTTTGATAATTTTGAGCTTGAAAATGAATTTTACATGCAAAATTATATAGGATTAATTTTAAAAAGATTGAAAATAAAGCTCAAAAGTTAAGGCTAAACTATGTTCAAAAAAGAGTTAAGGATGGAATGTGTTTGTTGTTATGACTCTACTAAGCATATGGCATTATGTGTTGATACATTTAGGGTTATGAGATATCAAGAAAAAGGAATAGCAAATATTGAACAAGTAAACTTAAGGTTGGTAGCAAAAAGGAGTCAAGGAGGACAAAAGGAAGCTTAAAGCCATAAGGTAGTAAACTTACCCTATTTGTGTGCTTGAGATAGATGCTTGTATGTTGATGTTACTTGATGATGCTTTAATAGATGTATGATGAAATGTTGCTTTGTTTCTTGTACAACCCATGGTCATATGTGTATGAAACATTAAGCATGAAAGTATAGCATTTTATAAGCACGAAAGCGTGTCATTTTAATGCCAAGCATGTCATCCACCAAGCGATTGTCTTGCATGCATAATGAGTATAGTTTACTACTGCAATTTCTCCTAAAATCTTAGCCCTTTCATATTTAAATATACCATCTAAGAGATGTAATGTCAAGAGGCAAGGTAAAGGAATAAAGATGCAAAATAGAAGCTCATGTATTTGTTAGAATTATGAATATATGTGCCTTGAGTTTTATGGCTTGTAGTTATTGTGAATGGATGTAATAACTTATGGCTAGAAAATTATATAAATTAAATTTAACTCATGTCTATATGCCTTCATGTTTGATGTATGGTTTATATGGCTTGCTAAAGGATAAATCACGAAGAAAGAGTCCTAAAAAGGGATAAAATGTGGCTTAAATACCCCTAAATTGGGAATCATATGACATTAAGCAAATGAGAGACTCTGGCCATGAGATTGGGCATACTTGTAGATCTCCTCTTAAGCTTTAAAATGAGTAGTAGGCCACCCAAAATGGAGGCCTATACAAGAAGATATGAATTTTCAAAGTTAAGGCAAAAATCTGAAAATTGGAAAATTAACTAAATGAACAGTACCATTTTGACTTAAAACTGAACTTGATTGGTGTGGTAATAGGACCAGTAAGTATTTTTCACATGTAGAAAAATAAGAGAACTTCAAATAAAACTTGAAATCACTACATTTCAAATTTTTCACAATTAGTTATAATTTTTTAAAATTGGCCAAAATTTTAGATGTTGCTGGGAGTAGTAATCTGAGGACAAAATTTTTGAAAACTTGATTTTCAATTCTTGTGACTAATAAATATGGTTTCAAATATTTCCATTTGATGTGCTAAAGAATTTAAAAACAAGGTGTTACAATTCTTCCTTGCAAGTAACAAAGAGAAAACCTATTTACATTTCTCTTCTTACCATCCTTCTTTACTTTTTTATTGTTCCTAAATAATTCTCCATAATGCTTACACTTATAGGCAGGATCCCCTTTGCACTACTACAACAAAGACTTTTTGCCTCTGTTTTGGAGGGTTTTTTATGATTGTTTTGAGGGGGATGTAAAAACAAAAGACATAATAGGTATACCACTTTTTACTTATGTTATGAATATATGTGAAAAGTGACATTTTTCACCTCTATTTTTCTAAAAGCATAGGTAAAAGGTGGCATTTAAAAAAAAATAGAGAGGCACTTTTGTTTGGATTGGAGGTGATTGCCTTAGACTTGTGATCATGAAATAAATACCTCCTTAAAAAAATTAAAAATAAAAACATAATAATCCTAATCACAACACACATAGATATATATATATATATATAACACGTGTTATATAAATACTCAAAAGTGTCAAATTATGCTAGAATAACAAAACTATCTAATACAAGTAAAACCACGATAAAATTATACCAATACAAGTAAAACCACAAAGACATCAACCTATTCTCTACAAAAGGAAAACACAAAACAATTACATCTATCTTCTCAACTGTAGCCTTTTAAAGGGTTAACTGTTTTTCCTAGGTGATTACCTCTTGCATCATCAAATCTAGCTGATATTATGGTGAACTCTGGAGTAAACCTAGAAGTTGAAAAAAAACAATACAAACAATATAAGAGAAGTTATTCTCTTTCCAATTATTCTAAAGAATTCCTCTTTTATAATGTCCAAATAAATATTCGCAACAAAGATTTTGCCAATAAACAAATAACTGAGCCATGGGGATCATGGATTGCTTGTAAGCTTAGATGGTTGTTGTTAAAGTAGAGCAATCTTCACTTGCACAAGTAATCATAAGCTCCCCCTTGATACACAGCCATCATATCCATCAACTCTAAACCAGCAGCACAGTGCAATGAAATTCTTAAAGTCAATAGAAAATAAAATATTATCTTTAAACACAAGTGATAGGAGTGTTTTAGAATTAGGAAAACAAATGAAGTAAACATATGGAACATAAATATTATATAAACCTCACTATCCTTATCCACATCAATTGATATAGATGAAAATGATAAAAGCAGACAGGTAACATAATAGAAAGCATATAAGTGTATGATTCCAAATGATCCTATGATCACATTAGAAAAATATCTAATTGAGTATTAACATATACTAATTGTTGAACTACACAACAGGAAAGGTGAAATATCCTTTCTTAAACCCCTATTAGTGTATACTCAGAAGTGTTATGGTTTGAGTGATTCACAAAACAAACCCGTGGATTGAGAACTTGCATTTAATTTCTCGGGTTACTAGTCACTGATTAATTTCATATTTTTGGTTTGATTTTAAAAATTCATAACTAATTATAAAATAATTGTATTGAGATAGTTCAAAATTTTATTTAAATCTCTTTCAATTTTCTAGAGGGAAAAAATATAAATATGGATTTAACTCTTGCCAATTCGTATAGTTAATTCATGAAAGTTTACTGTTCATTTGTAAAAAAATGTACTTTCTAATTTCTCTGCCTTAAATTTGATCAGTCATAACTCTTAGCAAACATATCCATTTTAAATGATCTATAATTTGTTTTAAAGCTTAGCATGTGCTCTAGATATTCACCAAATTTCATGGGCAAATTCGATCGTTTGCCTCACTTCCACTCTATCACAAATTTACTCCTCATTTAGGGATAACTTATCCCCCTTAATTGCATTAATAATTTATAATTAATTCTTTGTATGCATGTAACATCTCTAACAATCCATGCAATAGTTCCATACAGCATTATACTCAATCATATGTGCCAATTATACCATTTATCAACACATAATATCAATGGCATGCTCATATACTCATATGTTAACCAAGAAAGGAAATCAATACATTTGAACTATAACCCTTTTCTTTCAAATATTCTCTTCTTTCTTGATGCTACCTCTTGTGTTCTTCTTACACATTTTACCTATTATGTTTGGTTAAGGAATGGTGAGATTTGGGAGAATCTTAGTAGCAAACATTACCATTAATGCATAAAAGATGGATGCAAGTATATGACATGCTTACTTGATTTAGCACATGCTTATTTATAACATGTTCTCATGGCCATGGAAAACATAAAAGAAATCATTATACTTGAATTTATGTAACATCCTAAAAATTTTAACCCTGAATTAAGGGAATTAAATAGATCAAGGGCCAGTTATGGTAGACGAAATTATAGCTAGCACTAATATGAATTTTGAAATGAATATAAAGATGAGACTGATATTTTAAATATCAGTTAAAGAAAGATTTAATTGAGAATTTAAGTTAGAAATTCTCAAAAAATCTTAAAAAATCATGAAAAATAGAAATAAGGGTCAAGGAACTATATTTGAGGCCTAGAGGAATTATTGGGAGGGAAATAAATAAATATAGAATTTTCTATATTTACAAGAATTTTTTGTTACACCGAGTAAGAGTGACCAAATGTTAATTATGAAAAATGTTTAGAGGCCCCAATAATTCTGAGAAAAATATGTGAAATTACCTTAGAGGATTATAATAATTTATAAAATTATTCCGAGTTTCATTTGATGAGGAGGTTAGGTTTACTAGTATTTAAATCATAATTATCATTGGTAAAGAGCCAATTTGGGGGGGGGATGGAATTTAGAGAATTCCTGAGGGAATTTAAATTCTGAGAAAAATGATGAAACTTTCTTACACTATGTGAAGGCTAACGGTACATTGAGATGCATTTTCTGAGGCAGTAAAATTGACAGGATACAAAAAAAATTCATCCAGTTGAAACGTCCAACTTTTAACCCTTTAGAGTACGTATTCGTAAGCGTTATGGTTCAAGCAGATCATGACACAAGCCCATGAATTTAAAATTTCAACACAATTACTTGGGTTACTATTCATTGTTTAAGTTCCAGATTACAGACCCAATTTCAAAAATTCATAACTAATCCCATAAAAATTGTATTGGGGTGTTCTAAAATTCTACAGAAAGCTATTTCAATGCTCTTTAGTGAAAAAATATCAAACTAGACTTATCCTTGCCCAATTCATACAGTTTAATCAATAAATATTACTATTCATTTCGTAAAATCTGGAACTTTCAAATTCTATGCCTCAACTTTGGAAATTCGTATCTCCTTGTGTACACATCCAATTGAGGTGATCTACCTCTCATTTTAAAGCTTAGGATGTGTACCATGAGTATCCCAAATCTCATGACTTAAATCATTCGTTTGATAGGTAAAACTAGAGCTACAAACTCACTACTCCAGGAGCTACGCTTTATCCCTTAACATCTCTTTACTTTAATTCTTTTTATTTCTTTGGCATACATAACATGGGCTTACTCTTTCCTATTCATGCTCATACATTTCTATACATTTCATAAATATTATAATTAATTACATGGCATCATAGGCATCCATAACATAAATTACATTATAGGAGAATTATTCATTGAATAATAATATCATTCATTAACATGAACAATTCTCTACTTTCTTTTCCTTGCTTCTCATGCCATTATTGCCCATCATTCATTGACCTAAATGGTTGGTTAGGGAGGGGGTGAGATTCAGGGGAATCTCAATAGCAAACAAAACCATATTAATCATGCTAGATGGATGCTAATGCACTACACGCAATTTGTTTATTCTCTTGTTAATTAGTGACATATTAGCATCCTCAAAGCTAACTTCTTGATGCATGGCCATGGAGACATAATCTACTCATCATGAATATCAATTATAGCAGCTAAAACATGTCACAATAACATTCAAATAACATGTACACAGCAACACACAAGCATACAACATCAAGCAATGACAATAGGTAAGTTCACTACCTTGCACCTCAAGCTTTCCTCTTACTTTTTCTTTGGCTTCCTTGACTTTCCAACCATGTGGGCATCCGGTTAACATCACCAAACATCCTCTTGGATGTTCCAAAGGTCCTAAACATAGTCATAATGATCACACAATCTATTAGGACATAGAGACTGTATAATGTTCAAGACTAGCTCTCTTGAATCTTAACCCTTTCTCTTGCTTTTAGGGTTTTCTTTCTAGTTTTTATAACATAAATCTCATCATTTCCCATCCTTAAGATCCATTTCATGTCAATTAGAACCACTTTAAATGGCCTTAGATTCAAGAAGATCAAATCTGAAAATTTTGCTTTACGGGTACTGTTCACACAGAAATTCCAGAATTTTTGCTCAATTTTGAAAATTCATAATTAAATCTAGAAAAATCAGAATTGAGTAGTTTCAAGTCTCACTAAAAGCTCCTTAAGTTATATTTCAACAAAAAATAGTTTCAGAGACCAATTCTATGCTGAACAGTACTGGAATTGTACGGAATTTAACACTCTTCCAAAGGTTAAACACTTTTTCCAGATTTCAAACTCTAACTTTGAAAAATCACCATAAATCGTACACATATCCAAATGAAGTGTTCTACCCATGGATTTAAAGCTTACAATGTGTAATTTAATCATGCCAGATATCAAAATCAGATACAAAGAGTAACTTATTCAAAATAGGCATCAAATCAGATGCTACAACCATCACATACCTTGATCTTAAAGCTTGAATCTTGTTCCTTCTTCTTGGCCTTCACCCCTATGTTTTTCTCTCTAAATTTTGGCAGAGTTTTCCCTCTTAAACTCATGTTGGCTGAAAATATGAAGGGGGAGAGGCTCTATTTATGGCAAAAAATTTGGCTTGAATGGACCAAAATGCCCTTGGTGGCTAATAGAAAGAGTAAGGGCAATCTTAGAACTTCAAGTTAACTTCTACATCATAATTGCATCATCTTCTTGCATCATCCATACCTCATCCTTCTAGAAGATGCCAAGTGTTACAAATATGGTGGAGGAGAAGGGAGATTAGATCTTAGCCGTTGGATCAAACTTGTTTCCTAAGTTTCCTCCGAATTTACTTGGCCCATATTTCTCCGGCTTTCTTAATGGCCTTCCGGAGCTCAGAAAATTCTTCTATCCACTCCATAAATTCTCTTTAATTTTAGAGAGTATCTATGAATTTTTTTAGGCCATAACACTTCCTTTAAACCTTGCATAAAAATTCATTTACTAAAATACCCTTTTATCAGCATAATCGACTCTTTAATTTATTAAAGCCACTCCACTGGCCTTTTGGTTGCGGGACTAATTTTATAAATTAGTACAACCTTTCAACCATTTAATCTTATTTTTGTATACATTTTTTAGGTCTCTTACTATTTTAAATAATTACCTCAAACGGTATACTTTTTACCGGCCATAACCACATAAATTCCATTTAAGCTGCCTTAGGGGTATTTTCGTCTTTTCTCTACACAGAAGAGCCTTAGAATATTATTTCCCATTTTTTGGGATTTTCTTGGGATTCTCTGTATACTCTTCCATTTTTACCCCTGTTGATCATAACTTTCTGAATTTACGGTTTAGTCCCTGCTTGGACTTAGCTTCATATAATCCTCTCTTTGAGGTTTCTAATTTAACCTTTGGCCTATATCTGGCCTCTCTTCTCTCTCTGGGTCTTCGAGACTTTACTGGAGCCTCTAACTTTGATTATACTTTAGCCCTTAAAACTTTTACTTTGCAGTTTAGTCCCTAAAACTGCTTTAACTTCCTTTCTCGTCTTTGGGACCTCTACTAATAGGGGTCTGGTAGTTTATCCCATTCAGACTATTTCTGGTACTTCTAGACCCAAAGATTTGAATGTTACACCAGTACTACACCAATACTCACTGTAATTTAAGGATAAGCAGGGAAAGGCCAATATAGTGGCCGATGCCTTGAGCAGGAAGATGATGCAAGTGGTAACCCTAATGATTAAAGAGGGTAAATTATTAGAAGGCATTAGGGACTGGGGTCCTATCTATCAAATGCAGTTGACATCTGATGAAGCAGGATAACATAGAACGGAGGTCTTATTAACCGAATGTATTGAGGAAGCTCAAAGAAGGGATGAGTTAGCAAGGACCCTTCAAGCTAAAGTATTAAACAATGAGACAAGAGATTTTGAGATTTCAACTGAGGGAATATTAAAGTATAGAGGAAGAACGTATGTCCCTCCAGTAAATGATCTCAGGAAACAAATTCTGGATGAGGCACATAAGAGCAAGTATACAATTCATCCGAGAATAACCAAGATGTACCAAGACCTTAAGAAAATGTTTTAGTGGTCCGATATGAAACAAGATGTCACACGATATGTAGCAAGATGCCTCGCGTGCCAAAAAATAAACATAGAACACCAGAAACTGGTAGGGTTTCTGCAACCCCTAGATCTCTCTAGGTGGAAATGAGATAGCATTTTCATGAATTTTATTGTGGGATTACCTCGTACATCGTGAGGTTATGATGTGATAAAGGTCATAGTTGATCGATTGACAAATTCAGCCCATTTCCTAACAATTAAAGTTAACTAATCGCCAGAGAAGTTAGGGAGGTTATACATTATGGAGATCGTCAAACTTCATGGGGTACCAAAAAACATTGTGTCAAGCAGAGACCCAAGGTTTATGTCCCAATTTTGAAAGAAGATGCAAGAAGCCATGGGAACTAAGTTAAGTCTTAATACAACTTATCGCTCATAAACGGACAGGCAAATAGAACAATCCAAAAACTAGAAGATATGTTGAGGGCATGCGTTTTGGATTTTAAAGGGAACTAGGATGAATACCTGTAGCTGGCAAAGTCTCCTTACAATAATAGCTATTATTCCAGCATTCAAGTGGCCCCGTTTGAAGCTTTGTATAGGAGGAAGTACAGATCCCCTATTTGCTGGACAAAACTTGGAGAAAGGAAAGTTTGGGGTTTAGATATAGTGGATCAAACCTCTGAGCATATAAGATTGATCAAGCAAAAGTTGCTTACGGCTTAGAGTATATAGAAAAGTTACCCTGATAATAGGTGGAAGCCATTAGAGTTCTAGGTTGGAGATCATGTATTTTTAAGAGTTTCTCTAACTACTGGCGTGGGTCGATCCATTAAGGCAAAAAAGTTGACGTCAAAGTACGTGGGACCATTTGAGATCCTCTCTAAAGTTGGACCAGTAACCTACAAACTGGCCCTACCCCTGAACTCAAGTCAATTGCACAACGTCTTCCATGTTTCCCAGTTAAAGAAGTACCATCCAGATCTTGATCATGTGATGGAACTCGATCAGATTGAGTTGAAAGACAATCTGTCATTTGATGTACAATCGGAGCGGATTGTGGATCAAAAAGTCAAATAGCTAAGAAACAAGATGAACCGGCTAGTCAAGGTGATATGGAAGGATACAAATTTGGAAGAAGCCAAATAGGAGAAGGAAGACAAGATAAGGAGCAAGTATCCAGAGCTCTTCACATAAGGTATGTATTAAATTTTAAGGACGAAATTTATATTAAAGGGAGAGAAAATGAAACATCCTGAAAATTTTAACCCTGAATTAAGGGAATTAAATAGATCAAGGGCTAGTTAAGGTAGATGAAATTATAGCTAGCACCAGTATGAATTTTGAAATCTGGATAAAGGTTAGACTGATATTTTAAATATTAGTTAAAGAAAGATTTAATTGAGAATTTAAGTTAGAAATTCTCAAAAATTCTCAGAAAATCATGAAAAATATAAATAAGGGTCAAGGAACTGTATTTGAGGTCTAGAGGAATTATTGGAAGGGAAATAACTAAATAAAGAGTTTTCTATATTTACAGGAATTTTTTGTTACATCGAGTAAAAATGACCAAAAGTTAATTATAAAAACCATTTTGAGGCCTCAATAATTCTGGAAAAAATATGAAAAATTACCTTGGATGATTATAATAATTTATAAAATTATTCTCGACTTCATTTGATGTGGAGGTTAGCTTTAATAGTATTTCAAGCATATAAAGACTGATTTTGGAAAAAAAATGGAATTTATAGAATTTCTGAGGGAATTAAATTCCAAGAAAAATCATGAAACTTTCCTACACTAAGTGAAGCTAATGAGATGAATTTTCTAAGGAAGTAAAATTGATAGGATACAAAAAAAATTTATCTGGTACTACACCGGTACTCAATGTAATTTAAGGATAACGAGGGAAGTGAAAAATTCGGCAAAAATTCCTAACCTAATAGGCCTAAGGTTCATGCCTAATTAGCCTAAAATAGGAAAAAATAATTAAATAGAAAAATAAAAAAACAGTTTCTAGAAGAAGGGGAAAAAAAAAAAAAAGGAATAACCTTCTTGATGTTTACTTGGCTAAGAAGATGCCAATTGTCAAGCTATGAATGAAGAGGAATTTGTGCCACTTGTCAAGCCAAGAATGGAGAGGATTTTGACTTTGAAAAATTCAATTTCAATTGGATTTATTTTTAAAGTGGAAATTATGTAAGATTGTATAGGAAGTTGACACCTAAGCATGGTAATTAGGATAAACTTGGATGGCAAATGATTAAGGCTTGGCTTATAAATAGCCCTCCCACCCCTCACAATTTCAGCCAAGAAGAGAACTATAGGAGAGGTTATGTTGCTCTTGAGTTTATAGAGACAAAAGGCAATTTCTAGAGAGAGAAAGTCCACCTAAGATCAAGAAATCACTAAGGTAAGCTCCTGAGCTTTTTGTGATTTATTGTGGGCTATTTTTATGTGATTTTATGTTGATTTAGATGGCCATTTTCTAAAGGGAAATGCTGTCTAAAATTTTCAAAATTTGAAAGCAACTGATCAAGGCTTTGAAGCATAGATTAAACACTTAAAAAAGATAGGATTTGATTGGTTTTGGAAAGAAAATCCAACCTATATGTTAATGAGTCAATTCAGCCAAAGATAGAAAATGGGGTTAGAGTTGGATTCAATTCAATTTGATGCTTAAAATGTGTTTAAATGATGAAATGGTGTAGGGAAACACCAAGAAAGGAAGCTTGGAAGCATTAAAATTAAAAATAGAAATTTTAATTTCCAAGAGCACCCTATTCGGCCAAAATGAGATCTTTAGGAAGGAATTGAATTTTCATAAATCTAAGTGGATATTTGAATTCTACATGAAAATTTATGTAAAAATGGCCCAAGAGATTTAAAGAATCAAAGTTGGAAGTAATAACCCAAAAATCAAATCAAAGGAATTTAAGGGTTATTTGATTAATGTTTTAGATGAAATAATAATTGGTAATGTGCCGTTGCATTATCAATAGGCCTCGCATCTAAAGAGAAGAAGAATTGCTCAAGAGAGGAAGAGCTTAAAGGAAAAGATAAAGCTTGAAAGAGGTTGCTAGTATTTACTTTCTAAATATTTCATTGCATTGTATTTATTACTTTTTTTTATTCTATGTTGCTATGCCATGATGTGAATGAGATAATGATGTTATGTGATGTGTAACTCTATGCATGTAATGCCTTGGCTTATGCTATGTTGAGTGTTATGAATAAGAAGTATGTTATGTCTTTTCCATGGCATGTGCATTAAGTGAAAGTATGTATTAGCAAGTTCATTTAGCATAAAATGCTTTGCTTGTGTGACATTGTGAATGTGGTGCTATATTACTAAGATTCTTATGAATTTTACCCCATGTTTAACAAAAACTTAGGGCCCTCATCATCACAAGGAAAGGGCAAGGAGATGATCGATATATGAAGAAAGTATAGTTCTAATGGCACTTTATGAGCTTTAATCATTTCATGCATTTTTTAGGAAGAATATAAATGAATATTTTGTGATCACTTTATATGACTACTTTATGCAATCATATGCTAAAATATGCTGTTAAAATCAACTATGTGGTTGATTAATTAGCATGCCATGTTAGATATGATGATTAGTTTTGATGATGTCAAATAATAAAGCAAAAAGTTTGCATAAATTATTTATCTCATATTTTGACTAACTACTGTACTTAATATCTTGTGTAGTTTTCTCAAGAAAATAAAGGAGTTATTATGTTGAACTTTGAATTATAGAGATATGATCAAGAGGAAGAAGAAGAAGAGAGATTAAGAAAAGAAGAACTTGTAAGATCAAATAGAAATATCAAGATTCAAATTCATAGATTTGACATTGGAGGTTGCTATGCTCAATTGAAAGTTTGAATGGCTTAATCGGAAGCTAAAATGCACAAACGGGAAGTTATACCATTATATATTGAGTCACCCTTCATATAAACATTGAAAATAAGCTTCAGAGATGATTTTCATGGTCATTGATCGATCAAAAACTTGATCAGACTCTTATCGATCAATTTATCGGGTAAACATACACTCTATTATGCTCTGTTCTTCATTCAACTCTGACATATGTTCGGTATTTCTCTAATATCTTTTAAATCACAAATCTGTTTGAGGTGAAACTTAATTCATATGAAACTAGACTCAGAACACAATTCATGGATGCCAAAATCAACTTCAAGAGTTTCATATGAGGGAGATATGTTGTTCAAAACATTGCAGTAAGGATTAACGCCTTTATTCTGACCTTCAATCACTGTGATAAAGATAACTTTGCAACTACAATGAATTTCGAGGGGGTTCTTATTGCATTAGAAATTAGACTTAAAGAGCTTTCTAGGAATAGGTTATTTTGAAAATTTAGAGTTGAATTGGAAGATTCATGATCACTCAAAGTTGATTGATTCCATGTTTTCCAACTTATTGTTTCTAAGATTATCAGATACTTATCACTTGATTTGAGGAAGATTATTTTAGGTAAAGAGCCACAACAAATTTATGATGTGAAGAATCAACTTTTGTCAAAAGCTTTCAACAGCTAGTTTCAATGGTCACATTCTTCAAGCCAAACAGGAAGAAAATGCTCAACGGTCAAGTACCCAACATCATCTATAAATAGAAGAGCATTCAAAACAAGAAAAAGAAAAAGAGTCTGAGCTTACGACATCAAATGAAAAATGCCGAATCAACACATTCTCATTTAGAGCTTCAAGAGAAAACTCCCTTTCTCTGTACTTCAAAGATTGTAACATATGTATTCGTAAGATAGAGAGGAAAGTTTCCCAGACGTACTTAGGATTCATCTATCACTTATTTGAGAGAAGAAATATTCAATCTTCATTATCATTATCAGATTGTATCCTTACGGTGTGTAAGGGGGAGTATTTACCTCAGTGTGAGGTTGCTGTTGAATAGACTGATTAGTCTAAGGATTGTAAGTGGCGTCACAAGTGTTCGGATCAAACTCTTGGTTGTAGTGGTTCTCAAGTACCCGTGTTAAACTTGAGGAAGATAGTGGATTGAAAATCTCAGGAGGAGCCTGGGGACTGGATGTAGGTCAGTGAGGACCAAACCAGGATAAATCATAGTTTGCATCTTCTCTTCCCTTACTTCTTTATATTTCTAGCTAAACTATTTTACTACTGTGATTATGCATATGTTGATTCATTGTTTTTATACTCAGAATTTCTTATGAATTTTATTATATTGCAAAAAGGTTTTTAATTTTAATTAACACCAAATTCACCCCCTCATGGGTGATCAGCCATTCTTACTTTTGGTATCAGAGTATGTCACTTGTTTAAAGGATCTAACAATCTCAAGTGCAAAGATCATGGCTGATTTTGAAGGTTTTAATTATCAATTCCACCATTTCTCAAAGATATTCATTCTTGACTCTGGAAAGCTCGTATGACATGATTTTTGAAAACCATTAATTTTGATATGATATATGTTTTTACAAATGATTTTGTTTTTAAACAAAGAAAGGATTGGACTGAAAAAGAAAAGAAAATGTTTTCTTTGAACATTCGAGCAATGAAAATTCTGTATAGTGCTTTAACTGAGATTGATTATGAGAAAATCAAATTTTGCTCTAGTGCCAAGGATATTTCGGATGCTCTTGAATCTAGTTATACTTCTAATCCTTATGTTAAAGCTAAATGTGAAGACAGTTCACTTGAGACCGATCAAGAAAAGGATACGCAATCATCCACTCTCAGTGAAGAAATAGAGGTTGAGATCGAAGAAGGTGAAATCACACAATACTTCCATAAGTCTGTCAACACAGAAGAACAAGAGGAAGGTGAGCATCAAGAAGAGCTCAGTATGGACGAATATGATGAATCATTATTTGGAGCTCAAGATGCACTTAAGTAAATGGTCCCAATTCTTCTCATACATTACTTATGAAAAATGATTTTGAAAGTTTGCACAAAATTGTTGTTCAACCAGTCATTGACTCTGTTTTTAAAAGTAAAAATGTTTTTAATCATATTGGAAATTTTACTGGGAAGAAAGAACTTACAAAGAGAAATCATTTAAGTTTGCATTCTTTTGACCAACGCAATATTTGCATAAAATCTCATAATGGATATCATTATGTTATTTGTAATTATTGTGGTAAATCAGGTCACATTTCTCACGCATGCTATTGTAGAAGAAATCCTTATGTGAGAAATAAATTCATTTGGGTTCTCAAAGGACAAGTAAGGTCCAATACTAACACTCAAGGACCCAAAGCAAAATGGGTACCAAAATGTCCTTCTAGTATTTTAATTTTGCAGGATATTTCTAAGAACAGACATATTGGCCCAAAGAAGAAGAAAGTACCTAAGAGAGCTACTCACATGATCAATAAGAGAACTCTCAGAGCACCCATTACTGGAACTACAAAGTCCAATCATAGGAAGCAATGGATACAAGCCAAAGGAGTACGTTGCACCTCAAGGATGGACTACCACGGTGTAAAATCTGATTACCTTGAGGAGAACAAGAAAAGGAGGATCTCTCAAGCAATAAGTAGAAGACTCCTTGAGGCTACATTTTGTGAGAGAACATTGCAAGCACCTAAAGTAAGGAATCAGAAGTCTCAACCTCATAGAAAGGTGCATTGGGTATGCAAAAGCAATTCTCCAAGTACCTAAGCAAGAAGGGAGAAAGCCTTTCCTTAAGATTGTGACTACAAGGGAATTGATGAACAAATCTTGAGAAAACTTATCTGATATGGATTTTGGTGCTGAATGTGGAAAGAAGAAAAATCAACACTAATCCATCAAAATCAAGCAAGTTGTCACAAGGACAAAAAGAAATATGTTGATATCTAATCTTTACCCTTTACTGTGCTAATATGAAATTCATATTTGAGTAATGAATGCTTGTTCCTTGCTGCATTCTATTAGTAATCAATCTTTCATGATCTTCAAAATATTTTCCGATTGCTAAATGGACCAAAAATAGAATTGTGCATAGTTTTTTGTGTTTGTATTTTCAAATGCATAATCTAAATTTTTCTTAAAACTCATTGTGAAAGTGCATACAAATGATTTGGAAGATATTCATTTTTGTTTCATATTCAAATGATTTTCAAAATTGAAAGTTAATATTTTGAGTGCTAAAAGTCAAAAATACTTCAAATCCTTCTAATAGAGTTTTCTCCATCACTAACATGTTAATTCCTGATCTTAATGTGCTATCCTATACTTGAACTCCTAAATCCTATTTTTCAATGATTTAGACCTTTAGTCTAACAAGTTAACCATCCATGTGAGTTTCAAGTCTATCTTTACAGAAAGATTCTAATACGTCAAAGCCTTATGCTTAATATGTTTATCCTTATTGATTGAGTTATTCCAAGCATAATTATGCGATTAACCATTTCAATGGAATGACTTATATAGCTTCTGGAACCTATTTAACCTGCTAGTCATCTGGACTAACGAGTTAATGTACTTCATTGTTCAAAAATTCAGTCTTTGAGTGTGAGCAAAGTCTTTTAACCTCCATCTGCAAAGCCTTTTGGCTAACATCTTATCCATATGACTTTTACTCTCAAGAAAATTCTCTAATATGTTAACACTGTTGTTTGACATGTTATCTAATCTGATCTTACAAATTAAAGCTATATGATATTTTTCCTCAATTTGTTGACTTCCACATTTTTTTAACAAAAGTATTTGCTTTTAACAAGCTTTAAAACTTTGTTTCCCACATTCATGCTTTAAATAAGTACATTAAAAACCTTATTTCAAAAGAAGCATTATTTTATCTTCTAGTTTCATGTGCATATTTTTACATAACACTCATGATTTGAATAAATCCTTCTTGTCAAATTCATGATCATTCATGGCTAACTTGTTTTCATTCAAGCCTTTAGTTTTTCATAAAGTTGGTCAAATCAAATCTAATTTCCAAAGAATTTATGATTGATGCTCTTTTGGTTATAAAATCTTTTGATACCTTCCTTGCTCAGAAATCATATGGTTTAATCCATATAAGAGCATGAAAGTCATTGTAACTAACATGGTGTGGACCCAAGAGAAGTTGGGTACCAAAGAACTAATATTTGTGTTGTAAGTATCCTAAAGAATTATAAGATAGAATTCTGTTGATAGGGATGTCACGAAGATAGTATTCAAATTTGAAGTTTCTAAACTTCAGAGATATCCAAGCTCACCAAAATCGAACCCCTTGGACAGAATTCAAGTCAGCTTTTCGAGTAGCTGCTCGGGTAATGCACAACTCAATAAGATTATCAAGCCAGTATACACAATTCTGGTTAATATCATTCTAAACTTTCTCTCTTTACTCAATAACATTTTCGAAAAGGTTTCTTTCTCTTTTAGATAATATTTTTGATAAAGCTTATACTCGACAACCATTTCGAGTAATAGTTTGGAATACTGGTAATATCTTTCTGAAACTTTTCTATCTTACTCGAACAAGGTATGATTAATTTGAATATGAAATATAAGCTTTGACTCGAGTCTTCAAGGGTTATTCAAATAAATTCATTGATAATTAATTATTTTCAAAATGTTTTCAAAAATCAACAACTATTTTGCTACTGGACTTGGAGAGAGTCAAAGTATCTATTTTCAAAATTTCTTAATTTTCTTTTATGCACTGATTAAAGAGGAACTTCATGTTGACATGTGTCTTATATCTTAAAAGCTCATCTCCTTTGTCAAAATAGTATACTCATCTGCATTCACTGTCAATTGATTAGTTTTGATGATGAGTTGCTTTCACATTTTCCCTTCATGATCCAATTCATAGAAAGGATTATCTATACATTTGATATTTGATTGTACTAACTATTCTCCTTGCAAGAACATTGTTGAAATCATAACAGGAGAATTTGTGCTATGAAAGAAACTCCTCACTAGACTACAAGAAAAAATTATCAAATTTAAAGATTGATAATTTAATGCGTAATCAAGATATGGAGAAAAGAGAAAGTGATTGAAGATAGAAAAGATTATTGGCATCAACCTTCAAAGCATAATCACAAATGAGCATTAAGTCTGGCAATGGACTTCATGGATCACTTTATCAACTTGCTGAATTCAAATGAGCATTTTTAAACCCTCTCTTTTATAATTTATGAATATTGATGCATTACATGGTTTGCATCACATTAAGAGAGCAGGATGATATTGGGGGAGAGATTACCCCTCACACGGGAGCTATGTCCTTCAAACTTTTTGCTGATGTCAAATAAGGAGAGAGATAGATATGAAAAATATGCTGCATCTAGTTTGATCTCATTTCATCCATATTTTTCATAAAGGAATTGCCATCATCAAAAAGGGAGAGAATGTTAGATATGATGATTAGTTTTGATGATGTCAAATAATAGAGCAAAAAGTTTGCATAAATTATTTATTTCTTATTTTGACTAACTACTGTACTTAATATCTTATGTAGTTTTCCCAAGAAAAGAAAGGAGTTATTATGTTGAGCTTTGACTTATGGAGATATGATCAAGAGGAAAAGAAGAACTTGCAAGATCAAATAGAAATATCAAGATTCAAATTCATAGATTTGACATTGGAGGTTGCTATGCTCAATTGAAAGTTTGAATGGCTTAATCAGAAGCTAAAATGCACAAATGGGAAGTTATACCATCATATATTGAGTCACCCTTCATATAAACATTGAAAATAAGCTTCAGAGATGATTTTCATGGGTACTGATTGATCAAAAACTTGATCAGACTCTTATCGATCAATTTATCGAGTAAACATACACTATGTTATGCTCTGTTCATCGTTTAGCTCTAACATAGGTTTGGTATTTCTCTAATATCTCTTAAACTACAAATCTGTTTGAAGTGAAAATTGATTCATATGAAACTAGACTCAGAACACGATTTATAAAAACCAAAATCAACTTCAAAGAGTTTCATATGAGGGAGATATGTTGTTTGAAACATTGCAATAAGGATTAACGCCTTTATTCTGACCTTCAGTCACTATGATGAAGATAACTTTGCAACTACAATGAATTTTGAGGTGGTTCTTATTGGATTAGAAAGTAGACTCAAAGCGCTTTCTGGGAATAGGTCATTTGCAAAATTTGGAGTTGAATCGGAAGATTCATGATCACTCAAAGTTAACCTTCATTTTGCTTGAATAAGAATTTGAATTTATTGAGGCAAAGACCAGAAGTTCTATATTGATTAATTAAGCTCTCGAGCAACATGCTACTCAAACATGTTATTGAGTAAAAGTACTAGAAGAAATAAGAAAATGAAAAGCCATTATCATATGTTACTCGAGCCTGATTAAGCAACTACATACTTGATCACTTTATCGAATTATTAGCCCTATCCCTTCAATTCTTCTCTTTTATCTTCATATACATTATTAAGGTTTTATCAATAACTTGTTAGATAAATGGTTTTTCGATAACATTATGGATAAATGGTTTTCGGATAATGTTATGGATAAATGTATTTATCGATCACTTGATTGATAAATAAGGTTTTCGATAAGCCATCAGACAAATTGTAAGTTTCTCTGAATAACTATTAAGATTTTATTCGATCATCTCTTAGATCACATATTCTAAAATTATATACTGTTAAGTTTATTCGATCACGTGATAGATAATTTACTGTACTCAATAACTTGCAGATTAATCGATCAACTGATCGATCATTGGTATAACTGCTTAATATAAGATGTTGTAGGAAATAGTCGATCACTTAATCGATTATTGGTTGATCGATAAGCTGTCAGGAAAAAGGTTGAATTTCCTTACTCATAACAAAAGATTTATCAATGACCTGATTGATCAACAAGTTATTGATGAGAACACAGATAAATGGTAAAATCTTCATACTCACTTTATATTATGGTTAATTCACTATTTATCAATCACTTTACCGATCAATAACTTATCAATAAACTGTTCTAAAATTTACATAATAACTTACTGGTTTTATCGATGATGTGTTCTGATTGAGTACTCTGTCAACATCTTTAATCAATCAATTGATCGATTAGAGATTTATCGATCAGATAATCGATCATCATCACCTTCACTATATATATCTGTTTTATGCTATTTTCGGATCACCTGAATGATCATTGATTTATCAATAAAATGATCAATCATCCAATCTTCTGAAACTTCTATTTTTTACATAATGTGATCGATCAAAGTCTTTCCTTTTTCCAAAAAGAGATTTCAATGTTCATTTATTGATCACTTAATCGATTAATATTTAATCGATCACTCACTCAATCATCATATATTTTGTGACTATACTGTGAAAGTCTTTGTTAAACCTTTTTATCGATCAGTTTTCCTATCATCCATTTATCAATAAAGTATGCGATCAATACACTTTGAAAATATATTTCTCTTATACTTAGCTTTATCGATAATATGATCAATCAAACATTTTTTTGATCATTTATTCGATCATTGAATCAGTTCATTTCATAACAGCTATTGACGATGTTCTTCAAAATCTTTCATATTTTTATCTTTAAACTTTTCTCAGCCTTCCTTTTTCACATAACTCTCTATTGAAAGGATGTGAAGGCAAACATAACTTGAAAAAGCTTATCCTTGCATTATACATTTAAAGCTCACTGCATTTATGTTTCATCAGTTATCAATCACATGTTCGATCATCTGTTAATCCATAAATTACTCGATAAATGCTACATCTATTAAGTCTATTTCTCCTATAATTAATCGATAATATGATCGATCAAAAGATTATCGATCAAGGCATCGATCAAGTAAGTTCATCTTACTTTCTAAATATCTGATGATTGATTCCATGTTTTCCAACTTATTGTTTCTGAGATTATCAGATACTTATCACTTGATTTGAGGAAGATTATTTTAGGTAAAGAGCTACAATAAATTTATGATGTGAAGAATCAACTTTTGTTAGAAGCTTCCAACAACTAGTTTCAATGGTCACATTCCTCAAGCCAAACGAGAAGAAGACGCTTAATGGTCAAGTACCCAACATCATCTATAAATAGAAGAGCATTCAAAACAAGAAAAAGAAAAAGATTCTGAGCTTACAACATCAAATGCTAAAATACCGAATCAACACATTCTCATTTAGAGCTCTGAGAGAAAACTCCCTTTCTCTGTACTTCAAAGACTATAACATATGTATTCGTAAGATAGAGAGGAGAGTTTCCCAGACGTGCTTAAAATTCATCTATCACTTATTTGAGAGAAGAAATATTCAATCTTCATTATCATTATCAGATTGTACCCTTACGGTGTGTAAGGGGGAGTATTTACCTCAGTGTGAGGTTGTTGTTGAATAGACTGATTAGTCTAAGGATTGTAAGTGGCGTCACAAGTGTCCGGATCAAACTTATGGTTGTAGTGGTTCTCAAGTACCCGTGTTAAACTTGAGGGAGATAGTGGATTGAAAATCTCAGGAGGAGCCTGGGGACTGGATGTAGGTCAGTGAGGACCAAACCAAGATAAATCACAGTTTGCATTTTCTCTTCCCTTACTTCTTTATATTTCCAGCTAAACTATTTTACTATTGTGATTATGCTTATGTCTTTTCATTGTTTTTATACTTAGAATTTCTTATGAATTTTCTTATATTGGAAAAAGGCTTTTAATTTTAATTAACACCCAATTCACCCCCATCGTGGGTGATCAACCATTCTTACATGCCAAGTTAGAGGTTTAATTATGGAAAGAATCGATAGTTAGGGACAAAAGTCAACCTTTTGAGGGGAAGGTATGACCGATGTGAATCTAAGCTATTGAGGGAGTTAATTCACAAAACTTTTCAGATCAATAGGTCTTATTTTTTTCCTTTAAAATTAGTGGTAATATGCCTCAAATGGATAATCGTGCAAGATGTCCTATCCAAAATTTGGAAAATGACCAAATGAACAGTAGTTTTTAAAATTCAAACTAGGCATGAATTTAAAGACAATTTGTCTAGAGCTTATTTTTTCTTAAAAGATATTCTAAAGAGCTTCCAATAGAACTTGGAATCACTCAATTTTTATTTTTCTAAAATTAATTAGTTTTGAATTTTCAAAGCTTGGCTAATTTATGGGTTGCTATGAATAGTAGCCAGCGAGCAAAATTTTTCAAAGTCTATTTTTCAAACTTTTGGCCATCAAATGTGATTCTATTTACTTGTAATTGGATGGTAATTTGGTAAAAAGTTAAGGTGTTACAATTTACATCTCATATCATCATCAAATAACATAATGCAGATCAACACACAAGCATACACATCAAGTACACAAGAAAGGTAAGTTCACAACCTTATAGCTTTAAGTTTCCTCTTGTCCTCTTGGCTTCCTTTTACTACCAACCTTAAGTTTATGTCACATCCCGCCAAATTTAGCATTGATAGAAAAGATGAAAATTTTGGTTGAGGGCCAGTAGGAAAAGAAGATTGGCTAAGAAAACTAAGCACGGTGTGAAACTCAAAAAGGGTTTGGACCGGCATTTTCAAATTTATCGGTCCAGGAAGGGCAAACAAGAAATTTTGAGAAAAATTCGAGAAAATTCCCTAAAAATGAAAAATTGGTGAATTATAGGTTTTGGAACTTCAATGGAGGCCTTAAAGGTGAAAACTATGGAAAAAGGAATTTTTATTGAATTTTCCGAATACGGAGGTTTTTCGGGAAAACAACAAAAAATTGAGGAAAAATAATTACTTTAATATAGAGGCCTCAATAAATCTAGAAAAAATATGAAAAAACCATATAAATACTTTTTTGAATTTATAAAATTGGTTTTGGGCCTTGAAAGCTTAGAAATTCATTTTTCCCACAGTGACATCGACAAAGGCCTAACGGAGAAAATTCAAAATAAATACTTAGAGGTGGCAAAAAAATTATGAAAATTTTCAGATCATATTCTCATATTAAAAGGTGAATTATCATGGAGAGAAATGAATTTTTGGAGGTCTGAAAAAATTATAGAATGTTACTAGTAAATAGTAACCGATAAAGTTTCAAATTGGTTTGAGATAGTGATTTGGTTTGTGGGCTAGCTTTTTAGACCATTCCAAATCATTTTTGGGGTCCACATTGAGCCCAATAAGGGCCCAATTTCGTGTAGCTTCCAAGTCCCTCTATTTTTATTAAATAAAATGTGAAATTCATGGATAAATGCTTGGAAAAATCTGGAAATTGGCCACTTGTTCAAATCTGACTTCTTCTGGCATTTGATGACTGCTACATAACCCCCATGAGGTGGCAAATTTCATCCAAATAGAGAGAGGGAAGGCACATTAGATTTTTCTATATATCCCTTTAGAAAATACAAATAAATGTTGAAAAATTAGAAAAAGAAGGGGAGACTCTGTCACCATAACTCCAGCTCCATTTGGACAAAATTCTTGAGCATTTTAGGCTAGGAATCATCCAACTTACACCAAGAAAACACCAAGGTATGCTTAAGCCTTCTTATCCCTAAGCTTTAAGGTAGTTTTGGTTGAGTTTTTTAGTTGAAAAATTCAAGTGCGATGCTGCCAAATTTCGGTCTGTTCATGGAAGGTTTAGGGAAGGATAGAAATCTTAAATACCAAGTGAAATAAGTAAGATTAAGTGGTGTATGGATTGGTTTTTGGAAGAAAATCCACTTAGGGTTATATATGTGCATTTCAGCCTAGCACTGTTCATGCAGAAGCAAATTGTTTTGGCTTGATTTGATGATTCCAATGGGTTTAAAACATGTTTTTGTGTAGGGATGTACTATTGGGAAGTGTTTAAGATCATTGGAATCAAAAATAAAATTTTTGAAAGTATATACCCCCTATTCAGCCAACTCAACTTGAAGGGGAATGAGTTTGATTTCTATAACTCTGATTTCATATTTGGATTCTACATAAAAAATTGTGTAGGAATGAACCAAGAGATGAATGGAAACAAAGAGGGAATATTTATGTTAAAAATCAAGGAAAATAGGGGTTTAATTGAGTTTAATACCAACCATTAGTCTTTATGCTTGAACCATTGATAAATTGGAATGAGTTTATGCATGAATTGATAGGCATTGTGTAAGAGAACAAGAAGGAATCCAAAAGAATTGAAGAGGCCGAATTGGTTCAAGTATAAAAGAAGTAGCTTTGAATCTAATTTGATTGTTTCTCTTGCTTACTTAATGTGCATATGTTGCTTGCTTTATGTTAGTATGAATTGATTGATTTATACTATGGTATGGAATGCTTTTTGATATTTGCTATGCTTTGGCCAAATGCACATTGATATGAACTGTGAATATGTACTAATTTTCTTAATGGAATAATGTGCTATTCATGATCTTGAAATTAATTTTTACGTATTGTAACGTCACATTTTGTGGAGTTTGATTGACATGATAATTATGATTTATTGCTACTGAGATTTCTTTGAAATCTCACCCCCTCAATGTATAAACAATAATAGGAACCTCAAGTGGTGTTGCCAATGGCAAGGAGAAAAGGATTGGAAGTCATATTGGAAGAAGTTTAAGTTAAATGTCAATAAAGTTATGAGTTGTAAATTATTATGAGTTGTTATATATCATTGTAAACAATGTTAAAATATTATACTGAGGATTAAGGATACTCTATTTATGAACAATTGACTAAGGAATTATGTCTATGCATGTGTTGCATGATTGGAAAAAACTAGATGAAAGGAAAAGAAAAAGAAAAGGCAAGAATGGTATGAAAAAGAAATAAAAGTTGACTTTTTAGAGCAAAGTTTGACGAATGTGATTTTGAGAAATTGGATACATCTGAATCTAAAATTTGACATGCGTATAGATCTCATTTTTAGCTTTAAAACAAGTAGCAATTCATTAAATTCAGAGTTTTGTACAGAAAGTTATACACTTCTAAAGTTAGGCATAAATCCTGAAAAATTGAAAAACGAACAAATGAATAGTATCACTTTGAACAAAATCTGAAAATGATGTATGAGATCCGGATACTAATGAGTATTTTTCCTCTAAAAAGCATGTCAAGAGCTTTCTATAGAACTTGGAATCATCCCATTTCATGTTTTCTATAATTAGTTATGAATTTTCAAAGTTAGCCTAAATTGTTGTGAATAGTGTACGGAAATCCGAAAATGGGAATTGTGAAATTGAAATTTTCTCATACTTAAAACTTGAATAATGATTCCTAATGGTTCCAATTGATGTATAATATAATAATAAAGGATGTGTGACAGGTTACTTGTTTAACCTTTGCTATTCCTCTTCCTTGATGTCTTATAGTCATAAATGTGTCAACACATCATTGCCATTTATTCATTAAAGTTATAGTAACTAACAATATCAACACTTTGTTCTCTTTGAACTATATTAACTTTTAACTTTTGAGCTTGATTTTTGACCTTTCTAAAATTAATCCCACGTGCTATTTCTACATAATTTTGCTTGTAGAATACATTTTCAAGCTTAAATAAAACAAAATCCAACTCCTTCCCCTTCAACTCAACTTAGCCAAACACTACAGGGTTTTAAGGCAAAAATTCCATTTTCAATTCTAATGCTTCTAAACTTGCTTTCTCATCTTTGATTTCTTGCACAATACCTATCAATCCAAGCATAAATAGATTCCATATTACCAATAATTTAAGCATAAACACCATTACTCAACAATAAACTCATTTAAACCCCTTTTCCTTTGATTTTTGACATAATTATTTTATCTTTATTTCAACCAATCTCTTAGGCCATTCCTACACAATTTTTCATGTAGAATCCAAACATCCAATCAGATTTAACAAAATCACACTCCTTCCCCATCAACTTAGTTTGGCCAAATAGTAAGGTTTTAGGTTCCAAAATTTTTATTCTTAATTCCAATGATTTTAAATATTTTTTCTTAGTGTTTATTTGCACAAAAACACTTTTTAAACTTATTGGAATCATCAAATCACATTAAAACTGTCACATCCTAATTTTTAGGCCTAGAAGCCTATTAAGTAGCCTAAATAAGGTAGGCTACCAGGCCCTTTGAGTAGAAATTGTAGAAATATCATGAAGAGAAAGAATGATTTTTTTAGCCAAGAAACCACTAGCAGCTTTGTCTTGGGAATTGAGAAAGCTCCAGGGGCTAAATTGTAATTAGAGTTAGAGGCTCTAGTAAAGTCTTGAGAATTCAAAAAGAGAGAAGAGAGTAGATATCAGCCTACGATTGAGGTAGAGGCCTCAAAGTGATTATTTATGAGGTTGGGCCAAAGTAGGGGCAAAACCATAATTTCAGAAAGTCTCGGGTTATAGGGGTAATTATGGAAAGTATCCATAAAATTCCTAGAAAATCATAGAAGATAGAGAAATTTCCCATGGACAATACGAAAGGATCAGAAGTCAGAAATATGATAGGAAATAATTATTATGAATTTCCAATAAATTTTGAAGGTTTGACTAATTAAGAAAAATTGGTCAAAAATTAATTATGAAAAATATTTCTGAAACTTAGAAAATTGAGAAAAAATAGGGCTAATGTACCTTGGAAATTATATGATAGTTTATAAGTGGTTTTATTTCTAAATTACCCTTGTAAAAATTATAAAGGAATTTAAGAACTAATTAAGCCAAATTGGGGTTTTTATTTGAAGATTTTCAAATAAATACTTTTAAGGATAACTAAATTCATAAAGTAGAAATAAGCCTCTTAAATATTCAGAAACTCTAGAAATGTCTTCCCACGTAAAGAAATCACTATGAAAAGTAAAATAGTTTTCTTCTTTACCATTAATGGAAAATTGTGATGGTAACAAAGAAGGGCATTTTAGAAAGATAAAAATGTTAAGAATGTCTTATGGATTTGATAGAAAATAATTATAGTGGCTAGGATACTATAATTGTCAAATAGGAATTAATTTCAGTGCAAAGTGTACTGATAAAGTAAAAAGCACACTCTTGACTTTTACTTGGCTAAGAATGTTGTAACACCCCGACTTTTAGACCTAGAAGTACTAAAATTAGCATGAATTGGATAGGCCACCATACCCCTTTTAGCAGAAGTCCTAAAAATAAGAAAGAAAGTCAAAACAGTTTTAAGGACTAAAATATAAAGTAAGAAAGTTATTAGTAGGTAAACATGTAAGTAATGTTGAGATTCTAGGAGAGTCTCAAGGGTCCAAAAACAGAAAAGAGGCTAAATACAGGCTTAAGGTTAAATTAGTAGCCTCAAAGAGATGGTTTTATGAGGTTAAATCCAAGCAGAGATTAAATCGTAACTTCAGAAAGTTACGGCCAATAGGGGTAAAAATAGAAAGTATACAGAAAATTTCAGGAAAATCCTAAAAAATAGAAAATAATATCCTAAGACTCTCTTGTAAATTGAAATGATGAAAATATCCCTGAGGCAACTTAAATAGAATTTATAAGATTATGGCCAGTAGAGGTACACTGTTTGAGGTAATTATTTGTAATAGCAAGAGACCTAAACAATGTACGTAAAAATGAGGTTAAATAGTTAAAAGGTTGTCCTAATTTCTAAAATTAGCCCCGCTCCCATAAAGCCAGTGGAATGGCTTTAATAAAATATAAAGCCGATTATGCTAATAAAAAGGGCATTTTAAAGAATGATTTTTAAGTGGGGCCTACAGGATGAGTCATGGCTTGAGAAAATTCATAGGTTTTTTTTTCTAAAGGTAAAAGGAATTTATAGAGAAGACAGACGAATTTGTTGAGCTACAGAAGGCCATTAAGAAAGTCGAATAAATGTGAGCCAAGTAAATTGGAAGGAAACTTAGAGATTAAGTTTTGATCCAATAGTCAAGATTCATTCTTCCTTCCTCTCCATTAGAATTGTGACACCTAGCTCTTCTAGAAGGATGAGATAAGGTATGATGCAAGAAGATGATGTAATGATGGTGCAAAAGTGTACTTGAAGTTCCAAGTTTACCCTTACAACTTCTACTAGCTTTTAAGGGCATAATAGTCCATTCAAAGCATAAGTTTTAGCTATAAATATCTCCCTTTGGAAGAGCTTTTTGGCCAGATTTTATAGAGGGGAAAATCTGTCAAAAATTAGAGAGAAAACATGGGGGTGAAGGCCAAGAAAAGGAACAAATTCAAGTTTCAAGATCAAGGTATGTGCTGATTCTAGCACCTGTCTTGATGCCTATTTTGATTAGCTACTTTTTGTATCTAATTCTAAAATTTGGCACTATTAAAGTACACTCTCTAGGATTTAAATCCATAGGTATAACACTTCATTTGGATATGTTTATGATTTATGGTGATTTTTCAAAATTAGGACTTAAAATCTGGAAACAGTTTTTACCATTAGAGCAGTAGGAAATTTTCATACAATTCTGGTACTGTTCTGGATCAAATTGGTTCCTAAAACTATTTTTCCTTTAAAGAGAACTTAAGGAGATTTTAGTAGGACTTGGAACTACTCATTTTTTATCTTTTGGGAATTAATTACGAATTTTCAAATTTGAGCAAAAATTCTGGAATTTCTATATGAATAGTACCCACGAAGCAAAATTTCTAGATTTGATCTTCTTGAATCTAAGGCCATCTAAAGTGGTCATAATTGACAAGAAATAGACCTTAAGGATGGGAAATGATAAGATTTATGTTAGAAAAAGCTAGAGAGAAAACCCTAAAATCAAGAGAAAGGGTTTATGTTCAAGAGAGCAAGTCTTGACCTTTGTGTGATTTCTTGGTCCTAATGAGTTATGTGAATCTTATAGCTATGTTTAGGACCTTGAAACATCCAAGAGGATATTTGATGATGTTGAGTGAAAGCTCTCATGGTTGGAAAGTCAAGGGAGTCAAAGGAAAAGCAAGAGGAAAGTTTGAAGTACAAGGTAGTGAACTTACCTATTATCATTGCTTGATATTGTATGCTTATATACTGATATGTACATGATGTTTGGATGTTGTTGTGGCATGTTTTGGCTGTTGTAATTGCTATTTATAATGAGTAGATTATATTTCCATAGCCATCCATGAAGAAGGAAGCTTTAAGCATGCTAATATATCACTAACTAACAAGAGAATAAGCAAGTTACATGTAATGCATTAGCATCCATCTAGCATAATTAATATGGTATTATTTGCTACTGAGATTTTCTAGAATCTCACCCTCCCTAACGAACCATTTAGGTCAATCAATGATGGGAAATGTTGGCATAAGAAGGAAGGAGAAGAAAGTGGAGAATTATTGATGAAAATGAATGGTTAAGGATTAATGTATAATTATCCTATCATGTAAACTATGTTTATGGATGCCAACAAAGTATTGTGATTTATTAGAATATTTGTGTCATGAATGGAAATATATGAAAAAGAGTAAACCCAAATTATGCATGCCAAAGTAATAAAAAGAATTAAAGTAAAGATTGTATAAAGGATAAAACGTAGGTCTTGAAGCAATCAGCTTCCAGCTCTAGTTTGACCTATCAAATGAATGAATTAAGCCACAAAATTTGGCAACATCTCAAGTTTTAAAAAGAGAGATAGATCACCTCAATTGGATATGTACACAAGGAGATACGAATTTCCAAAATTGAGGCAAGAAATCTGAAAGTTCCAAAGTTTACCAAATAAATAGTAAAATTTAATGAATAAATTGTATGAATTGGCAAGAGATAAGTCCAATTTGATTTTTTTTCTTTGAAGATCATTGAAAGAGCTTCAAGTGAAAATTTGGAGCACCTTCATATGATTTTTTTAGAATTAGTTATGATTTTTCAAAGTTGGACCTATAATTTGAAAATTGCACAGTGAACAGTGTTTCTGTAAAGTAACATCCTAGTTATGTTTTTTATGAGATTAAGGCCATCCAAAATGGTCTAAAATGGTTCTAAATAGACTCTAAGATATCATAGAAGTAAGGTGTAACAAATATGCCATTTGTCAAGCTAGGAATGTAGAGGATTTTAGGTGCCACATGTCAAGCCAAGAATGGAGAGGATTTTAACTTTGAAAGTCAATTTAATTTGGATTTAAGGATGGGGATTAGTTCAAGAAGACATAAGATGTTGACACCTAAGCATGGTAATTAGCCTGTACGGCAAACATTTAGACCATAACTTATAAATAGCCATCTCCCCTCCCTCACATTCTCTCATTTTCGGCCAACCATGGGGAAACTCTTGCCATTTATTTTCTTAAAGATCAATCAAGAAGAAGTACACTACTATGGTACACAAGCTTGAATACAAGGTTAGTTTTATGTTCTACCTTGTATTTTGCTTTGTATTCTTGAGTTTAGTGGTTGAAAAATGTGGATTCCCATAAATTGAAGTGCTAGCCGAAATTTATTAAAAATGAGAAAAGATGATTTTGATGTTAAACCTAGTTGAAAGACAGTGGTTATAGCTTGTTTTAAGTGGTATTGTGTTGAAATTTGAAAGATTGTATGATATGAAAATTATGGGTATTGTTCAGCCAAGTATGAATCTTTCCCTTAGGATATGATTTTGATGATTCTAAGGATTCCAATGGATTTAGAATGAAAAATTGTGTAAGATTGGCCTAAGAGAACAATTGTTACAAAGCTAGAACACTAATCCTAAGAGAAAAAGGGTTAAGTTGAAGAGGCCTATCTAGGCACATGTTGTAGTTTTATGGCCCTAATGAGTTATGTGGTCAATATGACTGTGATTACGGCTTAGAGACATCTAAGAGGAGGTTTGGATGTGGCTGACTGAAAGCTAGTTGGTTGGGAGTTCAAAGGAACAAGTTCAAGAACAAGAGAAAGCTTGAAGTACAAGGTAGTGAATTTACCATATTAACACTGCTTGATGTTGTATGCTTGTGTATTGATATGTACATGATAATTAGATGATATGGTGACATGTTTTGGCTGCTGTAATTTCTATCTATGATGAGTAGATTATGTCTCCATGGCCATGTATTAAGTAGGTAGCATTAAGCATGCTAATATGTCACTAATGAATAAGAGAATAAGCAAGTTTGCATATCATGCATTAGCATCCATCTAGCATGCTACTTTCTCCTGATGCTCATGGATCATTTTGGCCACGTTATGCTTCCTCTCCCTTACCATCCAAGTATTAAAAGATTCAGTTAAATTAGTTGTTATGTTGTCCCACCTTCTATATGGGAACTTGCTCAATGTCCACCTATCCACATCACCTTGATTGATAACCACTCATATAACTCATGAGACATGGTTCTGAGATCATCCAAGGCGTGATCAAACTCATCCACAAGTCTTACATAAGCCACTTTATCCAATACTTCAATGCATCTTCCTCTGAATTTTCACTTGTCCTTCTCCGACCTCTGTTTAATTTCATATATTCAAAGCTTAAGTTCTCCTTCACATACTTATAACAGTATGCATACCTTTCACCCCCATATATTGATTGCACAGTCCAATTATGGAATTATGTCTGTCTGACACAATAGTTAGTTGTATTAAACCAACTATTTGTTTAATCTTGTGAAAAAACCACGTCCAGTCCTCAAAATTCTCTCCCTTCACCACTACTATTGGAAACGGCAACATCTCATTATCCGTATCATATGCCGAAGTTGACAGTAATGTCCCCTTATATGGACCACTTAAATGAGTACCATCAACGTATAATATAGGCCTTGCACCGTTTAAAAAAACCCTCAACACATGCACCGTATACAATGAACACATGCTCAAATCTATTACCAATGGAGGCCCATTCAGCAACTATTTTGTCATTAGTTTCCTTCAATCTTTTCACATAACTATGGTATTAACATATAGGACTGTGCCGGTTTCTCATGTGTTTCTTCCATTACCTTTTCCTTTGCTCTATAAGCCTAACAATATGTAAGCCTCACACCATAATCCATCTCCAACATCTTCCTTATCTTAGTGGGCTGTTTTTCAACATGATCCCTTATCTCTTCAACTAGTACTGATGATGTCAACGCAACACTCCCACCATAAGTCATAATCAGATCGTCTTGTCCTTAATGAATGTGCTCATTGCAAACTTCTCTACAATACTGAACATGTACACAGCTTTCCTAAAGGCAACAGCATGTGCAACATATTTGTCCACTACTACAAATACTCCTACCCATTTCATACAATTCATATCGCCTATTAGTGTTTCCTGCCTCTCTAAACCACTACACTTGGTTCTTTGACTTGATCCACCCCCTTCAAAAGTCAGACATTCAATTCTATTCTCAACATTCACTGGCTCATATTCATCACCAATGGTCGATTCAAATGCATTCATGTCTTGTGAAAGTCCCAATAAATTCTCACTCCTGCCACCATAATACCAAGTTAGGACGCCTATATTCAAGTGACAGGTTTGATTAAAATAACATGTCTGCATATCTAAATAACAAGTCCGGATATTGTTATTACAACTTTAGTAACTAAAATAACAAGTCTATATCTACAAACTATTGGTTGCTAAAATAACAAATCTATATCTACAAACTATTGGTTGCTAAAATAACAAGTCCGCATGTGGTAATTGCAGCTTGAGTTACTCACATAACAAGTCTCCATATAGAAACTACCGGTTAGTAAAATAACGTCTGCAGATCTAAATAACAAGTCCGTATATGATAATTACAACTTTAGTACGTCAAATAACAAGTCTACATATGGAAACCACTACTTATATCTAATAATAAGTCTGCATTTCTAAAAGACAAGTTTACAAATGGAAATGACGTGTCAACTATGCTAAATAACATGTTTGCATTTACAAATTACAATTTAGGATTGCAACAGCATTAACTTGGTTACAATATTTCTATACAAATTAACAACAATATATTAGTAAATAACAAGATTCAATTGGAAAACATAACCACTTACATGTCTAGATCATTCCTTGCTCTAGGTTTCTTGTCATTCCCTTTCACTCCTACATACACATGAGCACTGCTATCATTATATCTAAACAAGTTGCAGATATCACCATCACCACAAAGATCAATCAATGTACTCTTATCAAATTTAACTTTATACTTAATCTCATATCCACTACCATCATTGCCTATCCACTGTGAAAGTATTCCACACAACTCGTCTACTATTATCCATTCTTTTATACTGGTTACCCTTACACTCCCTCCAATATATTTAACTACCCCTTCACAATTTGCTTCAAAATGTCCACCAACATGCACGTAACAGAACAACTCTTTCCCACAGCTTTTTTTGTTATTGAAATTCATTTTTCATACTAATCTGCAGGAAAAATTTACGTTTAGTCAGTACGTCAGTTTCACTAATAAATATTTACACATTTATTCTATCAACTCAATCATTTATATACCAAAATAAAAACCTGCGACCTCCTGTCTTCCCAACATCACTTTAGGGCTTCACAACTTCACTTTAGGGCCTCACAACTTCAACACCTAAAATCATGACATCGTCATTCCCTCCTTCCGCGGCAACACCTCAACCTTCACAGTCAAACTAACGGCCATTATCCCACCCACACTCTGCCAAACCACTACACTCCTTACCCTTCCCCATCACAACCAGCACCATGCACTGCAAATGAGAGATGGCCAATCACACTACAAAAACAAAAAATATCCCACCTCCAACTAACCACAACCTCCTACATTGTGATATCTTTCATCTTCAACTACACCTCCCATTCCCTCCCTTCCTCCAACCTACGTACCCACACAGTAGAGATGAAGATGAAGAATATCACAATGTGCAACTCTTACAGGAAAGAATAGAAGAAGAGTTTAGTCAGTAAGTTACTCGCATCATTACCAATGTTGGAAGATCTTCCATCCCAATATCACACAAACACGTTGGGGTCTTTCTTCTCCAACAGCTCTCCCGCCATGCATAAAAATCCTTGTCTCTACCTTCATTAAGAGTCAGGATGAGTGAGGGGTATTTCAACCATTTAACACACATTTCATAATTGCAATTTGACTAGGTCCTCTACAGCTATTTTTCAAATCCAGGATCCCTAATTGCTATTTTATATATTGGGGGTCTTTATTTACAATTTTCCCAAACATTTATGTATTAAACCCATTAAGAAAAGACAGAAATATTAACTTCATTTCGATCTGTTCGTCTAAAACTCTTTGATCGAATTGGTCAAGGAACTACTTTACCAGTTCATCACTAGTTCTGGTTCAAACTGAGTATTCCTCCAATTTTTAATATGAGACTTAATTAACTAATTTGAGTATATTAAAAATGTTAGTTAAATTATTTAATATGATATGTTTTTTCTAAAACATTCTAAGTATCATTCTTAATTCCTTCCCTCCCTCCCTTACTTGATTATTGTTAGGAAAATATCAATATGGTTAATTTAGGAAAAAAATTGATAAACATGTAAAATAAGTCTTATATATAGGACTAACATGAATTTTCTAATTAGCTCTTCTATTAAGGACTAGAGGAATATCTTTTATTTATTTATTGGCAAATAAAAAATATTTTATTTATATAATTTGATTAATTTGTCCTTTTTTTAATGATTATGTTGCTATATCTAGATTATTACTAATATTATGGTGATTGTCTTTTCTTTTATAATCGTGAAGAAGACTTAATTTAATTCTTAATAATTATTAAACGTGCTGAAATATACAACGTTGATTCTTTATTATTGGGTCAATTCCAATTTCCCAACTAGCATAAGAATTCAAAAGAATGGTAGGAAGACCAAAGCTCAAGTGCTGTAAATTGAAAAAGAGAAACTACAATTCACAAGTCAACTTGAGACTATAATCATATTATTACAATTGAACTAGTTTAAATTCTTTATTTAAAGATGTGTTTAATCAAAAGTTTTCCATGAATTTTACTTTCCAATATTCATAATGTCACATAAAATCTTTGCATTTTCTAACAAGATTAAGTTATATTGTTAAGCAATTTTAATTAAATTATCATTGTGGGATGAGCCTGTGACACTAACCTAGCAGGAATAGTAGATACCAATATTTATTATTTTTTGTCCAAGATATCAATACTTATTATAGTAATCAACATTACGTAGTTGAATTTCTACTTCAGCTTAATAATTACTCCTTTGGTTTTCAACATAAGAGCTCCTTAATTAATTTAGAAAATAAAAAAAGCTAAATAAATTACTTAATTTTAAGAAAATTGACATGATCTCTCTAAAATACCTCAATGTAAGATTAAACTACTCCTCTGGTTCTATTTATAGGATATTTTTAGCATGTTTCACATAAATGAAGGAAAACCTTAAACTGTATTAACTCTCCCTTAAAATATAACAACTTTTTAACTTTACCTCTATTTAATAGATACACCTTGTAAAGAAATAACTATCTCCACTATAATAAATGACGAACAAAATAGCACATATTCATACTAAAAATTTAATGAAATGGCTTAAAAATATGACCAAATACTATCTCTGCCTTATAAATTAGCACCAGAGGTATCAATTTAAGTTAAACAAATTAGTTTAAAAAATTGATAAATATGAGTAATAAGATAAATTAAAATAGCACAGACCAAAACCAATTCATTACGTAGTTTTTATATTTATGATAAAAAAACTAATATGTAATGCAGTGGAGTCATAAATTATGCTCGTTGATCTCCTACGACCAATTAAAAAGGTGTTCTCAACAGATGAGAATCTCAAAGCATCCTCAAGGAAATAACAAGATGCGAGGTAATTGACACATGGGAATGTGATAAAAGGTATAATTGCTCATAACCTCTTGATGATTTCAATCGGAAATCCATCAACTTCTTCAAGATTTTATGTCTTTTTTTGCAGCTCAATATGACAAGCAAAATTCAGAGCCTTCGCACTAATAATAGCGTTGAATTTTCTAAGCCAAATTTTATGCATGCAAGGAAATAAGGCATAAACCAAATTCATCCAACATTTGCTTAACATCGCTCGTGCCTTACTGTTTGAGTCCAATTTACCTCAAGTTTTTGGGAAAATGATATTAAGGCCAAAAAAATAAATACAAAAATATCACTTAAAATTATCAAATAATTTCATATTTCAATAGACCTTATTATAAAAGATTTCACTTATTGAATTACTAAAGTGTCCTATTATTTTTCTTCATCCAATTTGTCCTCATTCGTTGCCTTTCTTTTCACTCTCATCACTCAATCCACTAACATGCTTTCATTGAAATCACTATCCCTTCAAACTTTTCAAAATGATACGCTTCTTCACAATCATTTTTCCATCAAAAACTCGAACTGCAAGTTTAACTGTCATTTAAAAAAGAAGCATGAGGAGTAAGGACGAACATGGAAGGGCAATTTTTATTTTTATTTTTTTTGGAAAAAAAATGAATGGGGAATGAAATGCTATGAGCAACGCGGTAAAAAGCAATGAGAAGTTACTTTTTAGGGAAAACCAAAAAAAAAAAAAAAAAGGTCCTGCTTTTGAGTATAAGTCAATCAACAAATACGAGAAATTATTAAAAGCAATGCCATGACTTTTCAAGTTTGCATCGTGCTTTTCCTTATTCTACTGACAAGCCAAACATGCGCTTAATAGTTCTACCTACACCTCCCCTTCCCTCTCTTGAACCAAACAAACCCTTGGTGTGCTCCATTAGGCACCCTTTATCCACTCTTATTTTTTCACATAAAAATTCTTCCACTTTAGGTAAGAATTGCCTTCTCTATTTCTACTTACACTAAACCCAGAAGAGCCTATCAGTCTATCACCAAGTTGCAAAAACTCAATTGAGTTTTGGGGGGGGGGGGGGACTATGGCCACTGAAACACAAGTCCTTTAACAGAATCTTGCTTGCCCTGGACTTTTACCCATCTACCTCCCAACAAACAACCCATTGGTGGCAAATGAGTGGAAAAATGACATTCAAAGTTGACGGATCCATAAAGCATTATAACGGAAGGCTTGTGCCAGAGGAAAACACATTACCCAAGATGATTAGTATGTCTTCTTGACACGGAAGCCCACATAGCAACTAAAATCAATCTTATTATCAACAAGGTGCGGAAGGTTCAAAAAAAGAAAATTTTTGGATAAAACGTTAGTTTTATTTGAACACCAATAAAAATATTACATAAAAAGACTAGTCGCATTTCATCAATTTGAGCAAAACTAAAATGAAGAACTAAATTCTTCATTCTAAACTTCTATTTGAATAGCATACATAATACATTATTAATAAGAAAATGAAAGAAGCCCAATTAACATAAACAGACCACCTAAATCCTAATTGATTTCTTTTGATTTTTTTTTTTTGGGCTAAACAGGGCACGTATCCTCTTAACAAAAACAATCAAGTTTGAGATATTATCAAATATTAAATGTCAGCATCTCACCTAATGAAGATTCAAACTCTGATTCACCAAGATTGTAAAAAACTAACTCCTTCTACTAAACCCAACCTCTATTAGTATTCCTCCCATTGATTGATTTCATGTAAAGTGATAAAAATTTTCCTTCAAGTTCATATCACTTCTATCCATTGTTTTCTTTGCTCGGCTCCGAGTTGCCCAAAGGTCTCTCGCTTGATTAGAGAAAAATTGATAATGAATTATTAGAAGGCACCGGTTCATTAAACTGTATGCCAGCAAAATCTCGTGGACCAATTTTTTTTTTTTAAAAAAAAAAATCTCCAATGGATAAACTTCTTAAACTCACAAGACGGTGGCTCACTGCCGGATGATCCATTTGCTTATAAGCGTCTAGTTGGCAGATTACTCTACCTCACTAGCACTAGACGTCTAGACCTGACCCTAGCTTCGTCCAATCAAAACTCAAAATAAAACAAAATGCTTGTTTGTTCCCATATCATATCAATATCAAAACTTCATTTTAATCACTACTCTCATTCCAATTCCTGTTTTTATCCTCCAGGATCTTCAAAAAGTATGGCAAGAGAAAGATACGAAGCCACATGAAACTGACCCGAGTCCCTCACCCAGAGAGCAATTCAGCATTGGATTTTTTTCTCATTACAATGGATTTTACCACTATGACCTGGTCTCCTTAGTATTGTAAGAGTTGGATGTTAATCTCTATAATTATGATAAAGTCATTGCCCATTAAAAATAATCTCTTTAAATCATTTAACTACTTTCAGCAAAAAATCGATGGAGAAAAATCCAAGTAATCAAAAATTTGAAAGAGGTCAATATCTATTGGCGTTTCTAACCCACCAATGTCCATTGGTTCTTTTCAGAAATCATTCAATTCATGAAATGTTTCATCACCTCAACGGAATAAACATGCTTAAAGGGCCTCAGGATGCTACTTTATGCACCAGGTCAATTCACAATTTCTATTCCAGTCAAAGGAAGTTCTGCGTGGAGTTGAAGAGCAACATCACCAACAACCTGCACTTGAACAATGAGCAAGCAGAGATCATATTAAAGGCTATCATTTCATTTCCTTTTCTTTTTTTCTTTTCCCCTTTTCTTCCAGTTTTTTTAATGTGTCTTGCAGGACTCAATTTCACAATATAATGCAGAAAACATCAAGAAGCAAAGAGATTTATTTTAAGATGGTGAAAATAAATTTTGTACCAATCAAGGCTTGGAGATGTACAAAAAAGTCATACCTTAGCCATGGATCTATAAGAATATTCTGTGACACCCGCAACATGAGGAGTGATAATAACATTCTTGTGTTTTAATATTGGATCGTCTGGGTCAAATGGCTCCGTCCAAGCTACATCTGTACCCAAGCCACCTAAATGACCTGACTCAAGGTGCTGAGCCACAGACTCATAATCTATTAGACCGCCTCTAGCAATATTCACCAGAAAAGCTCCCTGAATGAGTAAAGTATACATGTTAGATGTACAAGGGAAGAAACAGGCCGTATTAATGCAACGGCCAGGGACAAAACTTAATTCCACTTTCACAATGACTTGACAGGCCACGTTAGAGGTAAGGAAAAAACAAACAAAACATAACAAAACAAAAGGAAAGGAAAAAGCAAACAGTACCACACATAGAAGAAATTGAAGTTTAACGTCTTCCTTGTTAATTTCATGTCCCCCACCCAACAGCTCAAGTCTAATATAATCTCTTGGACTTGACATTCTTCAATATTGCAACCTTATCTCTTCGACTTCCTTTGGTACCACTACGGGTCCCCCCATCTCATTCAGAAGATCTCATGTGTTTCAAAAATGAAAAATTTTATCCCTATGTTTCATAGATTTCAGGGATATCGTTATGCTCTATCAAACAAATTGTTTACAACTAATCATTACTTTGCAGCTTAACGTGAATTCAGTGGTATCTCCACACCCCCCCCCCCGGGAGGGTGCATTACAATACATCGCATAAGCGGAGCTCTACCAAGCTATAACCCCCAAGCCAAGTGGAGAATGAGCTAAAGAGTGAGATGAGATCCTTCTATTCTTTTCCTTGGCGCAGCTGGGCCATCCTGGACCTGAACTAGAGACCTAGCCCATGAAATAAATCACCTCACCTACGGTCCAACCAAGTGGAAGAGAATCAATAGATTCCCTTTTGGGAGTGATTCATCCTTCCCGAATGCAGCTTACCACTCTCTATTGTACTGCACTCACCTAGCATGCTTGTTCTTTTAATAATTTTGGTCTCTGATATGTAGGGTATGTATGGATTGACGTTGGGCAAAACTGACTTCTAACTCAACTAACTTTTATAACTGAAGTTAGAGTAAAAGTCAGTTAGGGTATGTTTGGATAGGTGTTTTTAAAAAGTCAGTTGAAAAAGTTGAAAGTTGTTTGGATGATTAATAAAAAAGTTAGTTTAGTTATAAAATGACTGAAAAGGGCATAGACTTTATTGAATAGTAGTATTTGAAATTTTATGTTTTTAATGTGATAATAGTTTAAAAAATACGTAAAATTATTATGATAAAATATAAATAGTTTATTTGTCAAATTATAAAATAAAAATATTTGTTATGAAGAAAAATTTGAAACACATTGTAGATAATTAATTAAATATACATAATGGAAAACATGAATATAAATTAAAATTTATTTGGTCTAAATAAAAGCTTATTATGCTAATGAAGGAGATGAGACAGAGGAGAAAATGTGAGGCTAAATCTGGGATGCTCATTTTTAATAATCACTGTTTGAAACTGCAGTTTGAAAAGTCAAATTTTTCACCGTTGAGTCCAACTGAGGTTGAAAGCCAGAAATTGGTTGGAAAAGCTAGCCCAGCCAAATAATAGTTTTTGTCCAACTCAGTTTGCAACATCAGTTTCACAGATTCGAAGGCACAACTGTAGTTCCAAACTGCAATCCAAGCATGCCCGTAGTCTCTTTGAAGTCTAACACTTCTGATTAGTAAGATGAAAGTATCCCGACTTGTAGTAAGAAGTATCCCGGCTTCTAGTACTTACAAAACAAGATTGAATGGATATATCAAAAGCACCTTGGATTTATAATTTATCATCTTCATCGACTTGGTCCTCAAATCCATAAATATGGACATTCAAGCACTAACCCAATGTATTAAAAATTGCATGAGTCGACCCCCCTCTCTCAAACGTATTACAGCTAAAGTTAGAAGATTGCAACAAACAAAAAGAGCAAGTTTGACCAAGGCAGAACAGAAAGGGCACAACACAAAATGGAAAACAAATAAAGAGGTGTCAATCACCTGTCCAATGGACAAAAACAGGACTCAGAAAATTGGAATGAGTAGGGTTTTGAAAACCATCTGAAAAGTTATTTTCAGGGTCATGGAATGAGTAGGGTATTGAAAACCGTCTGAAAAGTATTTTTCAAGGACAAGGTTGCTTGTGGCTAGCATTGAAATTTGGTTTCACTCAAAGGAAATCAAACTACTAAAACCCCTCCTTCCCAAAATTTCTAGTAACTGAAAATGGTAGTGTAAACTTGAAAAAAAAATTATGCCATTCCCTTTTCAACTAAGAATGAAGATTATGAATTTAATGTAATCAAATATAACATCGACAAAACATGGAATGCCACTTTAATGTCAATTAACATATTTCCAAAGGAAATGAAGCAACCAAATAACCAGCAAGAATTCATGAAATAACTCACAATAATACAAAGTAAGGATGCACATACCCTTGCAACTATGTATATTATGAGTAGATTGACCGTATAAGAGACAGATAAGTAATAAATGATGGTCTGAGATAGTAACAAACCTTCTTCATCGAAGATATGAATTTGTTGTTTATAATGCCAACCTGAAATGCATCATATCGAAGTCAATAAGTATTCCAGTGAATCAGCTTTTCCATTACGAATAATATATACCATTCGTGCTAAGGAAATAAATGACACTAACTTAACATACCATCGATGCTTGAGCACATAAGGACTATTAGTCTATACTCTGTGTCAGCATATCTTTGGTAGTTAAAATAGTTAAGCATGGATCAGTTAGGTACTAACCTAACGCACCATTATTGCGATTGTAGAGAATATACTAATATTCCACATTCATGCAGTTCAGTTAAAAGACCCGAAGTAGCAAAGCCTTGGGTACAAATAACACTTGGTGCTATATTATTGTGTTTAAATGGTTTTTAAGCTCTTTTTTTTTTTTTTTTGAGTAAAAAAATGGTTTTTAAGCTTTAAAACCAAAACCTGGAATTATATGAAAAATGGAAAAACCCCAGGAAAGAAAGATTACCGATTCATAAAAATCACTTATGGTAGATGGCCCCAAAAATTCAACGAGTAACTAATAATCCCATTATATAGAAAAAAGTTATTACCATGCCTTTATGGGACAAATCATAGAGCACTATGATTTCATTAACTAATGAGATTAGCAAACGAATTGCAATTAGAATTCATACGACCAACGGCATGAGAGGACAGACACAGGTTCAAAGCAGAATGACAAGCAACAGCTGTAGCAAGGAGGAGAAGGCTGTAGAGAAAGGAGAGGGGGTAGGGAGGACACAACTAAGATATGCAAGCCATGACAAACTTGCCAACATATTTAAGCCCCCTAATCAATAAGAATAGAATAAAGAACATAAACTGTGTTTAATATAGAAGCAAACATAAGCAGAGTGGAAAGGGTTAGACCGTTTCGCTGTTCAATCTTAAGCAGCAAACGACAATGTCAGCTTCCTTTGCAAAGTCATATATATCTCCTTGATTACCCTTCAGATCGATGAGGTCACCAACATCATCTTGAACAAAGAATACAAAACATGTGAGAAAAAAGAAAGAACTGACTAGGGTATAGAGTAGTGAACATTCTAGATTCCACAACTTCAAGGAAGGTACTCACTACCATATGAAACCCAGCTCCGCTTCGTGGCAATAACTTTTACACCAAATGGTCGCAATCGCTTTGCTAAATCTATTCCAATGTTCCCAAAGCCAAAAATAAAAACCTACAGGATCAAGGAAAGACAATTTCCACAACCGGTATAAGAAATTATTGCTAATCTCAGTAACAAGGGAAAATACACCAAGAAAGAAAACAGATAGAAAAAATAGTACACTGTTCACACATTTCTTTTTCCCCCTTAGAGTGCTCTCTTTGACAATGCATTTCCACTTATTGTCTAAATGAAAAGAGTTATTAAATTCTTACCCTGAATATCAAGTTATATCACATACACAAAGTATTAGCATACGTGCTCAACAAAGCAGTATCTTATTTCATGCCCCAACTAGATGTTTCTTTGCCAGCTGTCTTATCTTCTCCCAAGTCTCAACATGGTATCCAAGCATCATTCTCACTTCCCAACCCTAAACCCTAGCCTAGATTCAAAGAAAGCCATGGACATTAAAGGCAGTGAACAACCTGAGTATATACATCTCCCGACTCCCATTCCTGATCTTCAATGTGCCATGGAAAGTTTTAGAAGTTATCAGACTAAAACTCATTTGCTTCTGTTTGTGGCAGGAGATCTTCAACCATCATACAATGTTTTGCATATTTTAGTATATACCCAATGTCGGTGGCCACAGAGAGATCCAACCAAAAGGTGACCTAGCCAGACTAAAGTTGATCTAGCCTTTGCTTTGTCCATTATTTTGTGGATTTCTACCTTAGCTCTTTCTTCAGTACCACATCCAGTCACTCTTTAATCAGATTAGAAACATCCATAGAGACCAATTCAAATGCAAAAGCAGCATAAAAAGGACTCGTAAGACAAATGCTGACATAGGCAGTGAAGTAAAGAAGGGCGCTAAATGCTAAGTTGCTTAATGTCATCTTCCTTTGCCCAGTGTAAGGAACTAGGCCCTTCTTTCAACTAACCTATAAACAGAAGGATGTTCATTCTTTTTAGTATGCATCAATTTTCATCCAATCGAGAAGAAGAATTTGATCCCTTGACTCCTAGTGCTTATTCATGTAAGCCATTCTTTTCCGTTGTGTCCGGTACTTTGGAATCCTGAGCAGGGAAAAGGAAGAACTTATGTTTTGTACACCTGAAGCCAAATTCCAAAGAATCATGATTCTCAAGAAACGGCCAGAATCCTCTTCCACATCGCCCAAGGTGGGGGGAAGCATTGGAACTGAGTGAACACCAAGGAATCAAGTTTTTCTTTCTTGTTTACCCTCTGCAAGCTTCAACTTTACCTCCTCCACTCAGCTTCCACCAACAATGACAATTTCTCCCCATCAACTGTAGCAACTTAACTTCAACTTCAACTTCACTTGCACACCCCCCCCCCAAAAAAAAAAAAAAAAGGAAAAGAAAGACAAGAAAAGAAAAGAGAAGGGGAAAAACGAAAGAAAAGAAAATTGATTGCAATTACATTTGTCCAGTTCAGGATCGCTTCCACCCTCCCCCTTCAACTTCAATCTACACTCCGGTAAACAGCAATGGCATTCTGTCTCAAATCTACTCTCTTCTTCTCCCCATCTTGATCCCTTCATGCTCCTTTGCCTTCACCCTTTCTTGGCCTAAAAACTTTCAATTTCTCATTCTCTCTTTTTCAGATTGTTTTGATTGTGGTTTTCATCAACCGAGCTGTGTATTGGTTGCTAAGTATTGCTGGATATTTGCTTTTTGGCCAGTGAAGAAGGCAGGCCTCCAACATGAGCACTCTGCTCTTGTGGTGATAATAGGTTTTATTTTCTTTAAGATAAGGGTATTTTAGTCTTTTCTCAATAAAAGTGTACATATCAAGCAAATATTAGATAAGAATTCCATCAAGTTCTTTTGACATGACAAACATGCTTCAAATTCAATTCCATTATGTTTCCTATTGCAATTCCTTCAAAAGTCTCTACAACACACGAAATGGTCCTTTAATTTTTACAAATTATTGTCCGTTTCTTTTCTTTCTTTCTTTTTTTTTCCCTTTTCTTTTTTGTGAAAGGATATAACTCATTCTCCTGATAGGGAAAGGTTTTCTTCAGATAAACCCAGTTGGAAACCAAAAGGCTCCCTCTAAGGTATAATCGTTTATCTGGTCTATATTATTGAATAGGATGGACAATATAAGAAGCAATGCAGGTTTGCATAGCTAAAACAGCCCTTTCTTAAGATATTTTACCGTGCGTAGGAATAGCTTAGAATCAGCAGTGCACCAGTTCTTAAACCGTACAACTGACATTGGCTGTGCATTTTAACACTGGAGGCTTCTGTTTCAAAAGGAGAGGCTGACGCATTGTGGTGAGGTACAGTATTCGCTACAATGGTGCATATGTAGTTGGAGACAAAGCTGAATTTTTAATTTGTCTTCCAAAAATGTGGGAAAGGATAGTTTCAAGTCCTCAATTCGGAGCGCTGATCATTGTTTCTCTAAGAAGATTGCCATGATGCCTACTTTTACAAAAATAATTTGTAATCTTTCATGCCAATTTTCCTTTTGAGGTTCTTTTTGGAAGATATCTTATTTTTCTATTTTGCAACATAATGCATCCTCAATAAAGATCATTTTTCTGGGGGAAAAACTAAAAATTAAACCAATTGACTTACTGTTTTTCCCTGTAATGTTTCACCAATTGGATCCCCAAGCTTCTTCTGTTTTATGGCAGTTCGCATTTCATTCTGCAATAACAATTTATTTGCGTTAGTCATCCATCAGTTTTTTTTTTAATCAGGAGAAAGTATAAAGGCCAAGTAATAAGGTAATCCACCATATACAAGATTACAGTTTGTTACATCATGGATCAAAATTAGACATAGAGAAACTTGCTCAACATCCCCATTAGAGAGTTTAACTACATAGTCCTCTCCTCTATTATGAAAAAATTGTACATTCCACCATCCAAACCAAAAGATGCCTCATAATAAATCCCACTTTGACCAAGTCCTATGTAGAAGCAAATTGTTGTTAGATAGGATAATAGCCAGGGCCTGGGAATGGGGAGTTTAAAAGGGAGCACTCAGTTAATTAGGCGGTTTATTGCCGGTTGAAGGGCAATGAAGGGTGCTTCAAGGAAATTTAGTATCTAAAAGCGTTTCCCTAGTTGGTAAATGGATTTAGCCTCTGATACCTGCTTTATGACATAGGATACAAGACTAAGCATCTAGCAGAATGGTTGGAGTCCTAGTCCAGGATTGTTGCTGCTTATTCAAGCCCTTGAAATTTTATTTCTCATGTACATCTCTCCTTTGCCGTATTGCTTTCTATGAATTAGAAGCTGGCATCCACTTTTACTTTTGGGATGATAATTGCATTGGTCATTGTTTTTTTTTTTTTTTTTTGGTTGAAATTTTTCCATGTGTTTATAGGCTATTTTCATTGAGAAATGCATCAATTTCTTAACGTTTTGATTAGGCAAAGAAACCATGCATCTTGAAATTTCAACTTTCTAGACATCTTAATGATAGAGTTGTAGATGATCTTGCTTTGTTGCAGGAAACAATTGTCTCCTTTCCTGTTTTCTCTTTAACCCTGATAGAAGGACTTGGAATTTGGACTCTTCAGGCTATTGTACTTGCTATTATTTTAAATGCATGATCCTTAACCCAAAGTCTCTATCTATCCCTTTGTCCGAGAAACCGTGGAAAGTGAACGGCCCTTGTAAGATACAGGTTTTGGTAAAGTAAAGCTGCCTAACATCATAGGAGTAGACTATTTCCAGATTTTCTGGCTATAAAATTTATTAGCTTTTGGTAGGCAAGAGAAGCCAAAAATTCTTTAGCAGTGTGCAAACTCAGGTAGTTTTTGGTGTCTTTGGTTGAAACAGAAAGTAAATGTTTAATTGAAGATTTCTTGCACATCATCTCCTTTGTAAGAGGATTATCTTCACCGCTTTGTGGGTTTTAGTTAATTGCATTTTAATAGGATTGTGCCTTGTTGCCTGTCGATTTCCAAAGGGAATGGAGGGATCTTTTGAGTTAAAATGTCGGGTGCTTTCTTTTGTTTAAGGAAGATCTCTTGTTCTTTGTTTATGTAACGTTTTGTACTACTCACTCTACTCATTAATAACTTTGTTTCTCCAACATAAAAACAAGATAATAACTATTAAGTCAAGTGCCTTTGTTAGACATGCAAACAACAATGAAGCTTTGTTGAAGAAACCTCAGTGCTTATAGGTGCTTGGGGCGCCTCTTGTGTAATGTCATGTTCTACGTTACTTTTATCAAGCATAGTGATTATAGGTGCTTGGGACTTCTCTTGTGTAATGTCATGTTCTGCGTTACTTTTATCAGGCACAGTGATTATGGGTGGGCAGGGCTTCTCTTGTTTAATGTCATGTTCTACACTACTTTTATCAGGCATCTAATCTACCCTTTCGGAATCTTCACTATTGTTCACTAATCCAAAACTGAAGACCTCATACTTGGCGGCGAAGGAGACCCAGCATTAGATATATGGCCATTTCTGCACACGAACTAGAATTTCCAGTACCATCACTAGGAATCCTAGCAACTTTAACTCCATGCTTGGTTGCAGCATCAATGTCAACACCTTTTAAAAAAAAACAAGTCACAAAAGAGCATAATGAATAAAAAGCAAAAGGAAAATCTAAATGTCATATAACAAAAAAGAAAGGCAATGATAAGATCTCCTAGAACCATTACTAAAGAAAATCAACTGACTCCAAACACAGTACCTTCCAGACCAACCCCATACTGCATAACAAGCCGCATGTTAACTGCACGAGAAATTATGTTTGAATCTAACCTCATGCTTTTTACTATGCACATGTGATAGTCAGCAATAGCCTTGGGCACATCATCCAAGGGGAGAACATCAACCTATACATGGAGAACCTCATTCTCATTACAATAAAGATCATAGCAATAGAGTTTTATTACTCTAGAAAGAAAGCATTAACCTAACACCTGAACCGTTTAAAGCAAACAAAAGAGTTAAAGTCAATTCTACAATAGAGCATGCAGTAGTGCAATACTCTTTGATTATTTAATAGGAAATCTATATTCAATTAAGAAAAAATTATAGTCAGAAGAAAATCAACTACCATCACAATGACAAGCATAAACAGATTGATTGGAGCTTCTGTTTTTACAGAAAAAGAAATGATACTGATGACAAGAAATACAATGGAACAGAGAAGGAAAAGCTAAAAAAGAAAAAAGAAACCGGCACAGCTTGCAAATCCCTCTACTTGACCAGCAGAAGTAACCTGAAGACTCTAGAAAAGTAAAAGCAGATCCGGAGAGCAAATCACTTCTTCAATTAAAAATTAAAATCAGAACCACGGATTGGCAAATTTATCTCAGAAAGTAACATTTACAAAGCTAAAACACGTTCTAATATTGAGCAAAATTATATAGAAAACTTGCCATTGAATCCTAACTCATTCTTGCTCACAGCTGCATTCTATAACAAAATAAACAAAAATATGTTGAACATACGATAAAACAATGATTAAATAAATCAAAACACATGCAATAATATTAAAGTACCTTGATAGATGAATGATTCTGCAAATACTCTCTTGTATAATCATGAGAAGCAGGAAAGTGGGGCCCACAAAACAAAACACGGGTGATACGGTTGTCAAGATCCTGGATCATGCTCCCATCTCCCTCCATAATATTCACACTAGAAAATTAAAATAGGTACCAAAGATTTAATAAGAATAAACATCATATAAATCCTTGAAAATTTTAAGTCAGACATTAGCATTTGTCTTTTTAACTTTCACATTTTTTCCTTATCTCAATTTGGAAGAGAAAGTATAGATCACAATAAAGTTGAGTACACAAAAACTAACATGTAGATACACAAAACAGAAGAATAGGATACCATGATCCATAGTAGAAAAGAAAAATATTTATACACAAGGATAAAACCACATAAGATCATCAATATATTATAATAAAATATAATGTGTTGATGAAATTAAATTTTATTTCAATTCCTTAAATTTTGAGTCAGTCTGTGCGATTAAATTTTGATGCCCCTACGATTAAGGGGCTTTTCTAGTTAGATAAAATGTGCTTAAAAACCAAATTGACCAATTCCAATAAAGAATCCATTCCCTTCTAGGAATATTGTAAACACGCCAACTTATTTAGTTTTATTCTATCACAGGACATGATGACCTGGAACGTCAGAAATGCTGTAGAGCCAAGTGAAAAGAATTAAAAAAAAACAAATATTGCAAGCTCATGTCTTACAGATAGTAGAGAACATCGGGAGGCGAAGCCACAATCTGTAGCACAATTATTTTCATGACGCAGAACCAAAAGGTAAATATATCATATACTTTCTTTCAACCAACGCAAACAACTTACATAGCCAATACAATCTTGGGGTGTTAAATGGTTTAGAGAAATGAAAATCTGTCACTATAAGAAGGATTCACTGATGAAATCAGCTTTCTCAGAACAAAAAATAGATTTAAGGACAACAATGTTTCGCTACCAAGGTACAATCATCTATCAGGCAGGAACAGGCAGGGTGCAATCAATATACACGAATAATTAAAAAAAAAAAATTTATGATAAAATTAAAGATTTAAAAAAAAAAAAAAATCAAAGCGTCACCGGGAAGCAAATTTTGCGGCGGAAGTAATGAATGAGCAACTTTGAATATTTGGCGCTAAGGAATGCTTAGGCCTCTTGAGCGAACGCAGGAACCGTTGAAAATTCATGCCCAGAAGCCAGAATCCGGCGAACCAAATTCGCTTTTGGGCCCTGGGTTATACTTATAACAGTGTTGTACAGGAGGGGCATTCATCAGGCGGCCTTCTGCGCATGGACACGTGAAATCTCTGATTAGTGCTGTGCAAAGTACTCCCTCCGATTCAAATTCAAAATATAAACTAAATATCAACAATAACTAAAATCAATTTAAAACGATAAATATATAAGATATATATTTGTTTTTCTAATATACTCCTATTAATAAAGAGAATAAGTAAAAAATCTAATAAGTAAATTAAAGAGAAAAGAGAATATAAGGAAGTAAAATTAGAAAAAACTTATTAAATGTTTGGATGAAAGTGAATGTGATCTTATAAAAAAATCAAAGAATAAATGAATTAAAGAGAAAAGAGAATATATGGGGGTAAAATTGAAAAAAAACTTACTAAATGGTTGGATGAAAGTGAATGTGATCTTATAAAAAAAATCAACTCATTTAAAAAAGTTTAGCTTATATTTTAAACCGAAGGAAATACTGGAAAAAAAACAAGGACAGACAGAAGAGGATGCGCTTTTGCCAGGCTTGTCTGGTATTCCTCCAATTCCTAACATTCCGCTCCTGAATATAAGGGAAAAAAATATGTTAAACTAAATATTTGTAATAAATAGATATTTTTTTTTAAATATTCATATTAATCAAGTACATTGGTTAGAACTTAGAACTATTATTGTTAGAATGACTGTTTTGGAAAAAAAATGTATAAATATGAGAGACAAAGCGGATTGAGGTTTTATATTTAGGACCAAAATAAATGTTAAATGAGGTCTTATACTAAGAAACTTGAGGTAGTAGAAACTTATTTTTATTTTGATTCTTAATATAACTCATATTTATCATATTTATCAATTTTTTTAAATTACTCTTATTAATACTCTCTTAACCATAATAAAATAGAAGAGAGAGAAAAAAGATATTAAGAAAGATGATTACAGTGTTATACATTAAATAGGTGTTATATTAAAAATAAGAGAAATAATACCTCCACATCTTTAATACAAAAGACTCAAGTTAATTAATTTAGGGTCCGCTTGGTTCAAAGAATCCATTAGAATGGAGAGAAATTGAAAGGAAGAGAGGAAAAAATTTCCAGCGAGTGAATGTTTGATTCACACCGAAATTGAAAATGGGTTTAATAAAAAAATTTATATTTAATTGAATGAAAATAGGTTGAGAAATTGACATATTTTATCATAATTTCCTTAATAAAAGAATATTATTAAATAAAAATGCTTTTTATAAAAAAGACAAAGCCATATAAATAAAAAAATGCTTTGGTATTCTCAAAATACCATACGTATATACATGAGAAGAGTTTTGTCTCGATTTATATAGAATGTATTTATAAGCATTTTTAATCAGTATTCCAAACAAGTCCATAATTATATAAACGTTGTTCAGTAAAAACGCACTAGCTCCATAAATGTCAATCTACATGTCACTTGATAGGGCAATTTTTCTAATTAAGACTATCTTTTATGAAAAAACTCTGTCACTCTCATATTCTTTCTCCGATTTTCCAAAATACTTTTGTCAAAATTTTCTCTTTTCACTTTATTATTATGATCCATCACTTCTCCATTTTAAATTGACTCTCTCCTCTCTTCTCTTTCCCTCTTCTCTTTCCTCATTCTTCATCAAATTTTTTCTCTCTCCTTATTCTTCTGTCCCCTTTGTTTCATGGGAGAATTTCAGTTGATCTTCTCCAAAGTGATTTAATTTTCACCAGTTTTCATAGGATTTTGAAACATCATTTCGGTCCTTTTGATCAAAATAAAATTAGAAGTTATGGATGAAAATACAATTATGCCTCTGTATTATTTTATTTAAAAAAAACAACCTTGTCAGAGTTTCGGTGACCCGCTGCCTGACTGTCTCCCTCAAGTAGAGCCAAGAAAACAGGCCAAGCCTGTTGGGCCGGCCCATTTAAGCCCGTTTAAGTTGAGGGCCGAGCTTATAATTTGGGGTCTTCAAAGAAAACTTGAACTTAAAAGAGCTAGCCCTGTAGGGCTGAAAAATAAAAAAGCTGGCCCATTTAAGCCTGCTAATAGTAATTTTTTCTTAATTTATATTTTTTCCTTAACCCTAACCTAAGTCCCTAACATTTTACATACTGTCCCTCTCTAAGTTTCACTCTCAGTCTTTCACTCACTCTCAGCTCATACCTCACTCTCTAATGATATTAAAATAAATAAAAATATATTCTCTATATCCTAAATCAAATTTCAAATTTGTATTTATTTGAACCAACAGTTATATATTAAAATAAACAAAATATATTCCCCATATTAAAAAAAAATTAATGATTGAATCAACAAATACGTATCAATTTGTATATATGTTATAAAATTTTAATAAATAAGTCAATACTTTTTCTATAGTGACTATATCAAAATTTTTACTCTATATTTAAATAGAGTTAGACAAGTGAGTTAGATAAAACCAAAAATGACCATCCTAAACAAAATAAAAAGCGGATGACATAGTTAGCTCATTAAAAGCATATTATGGAACAATCCAAAGTACCAAGATATTTCAGACTCCCATGAGACTATGCAGCAAAGTGATTTTCACAATTAAAGCCTGAGAAAAAAATATTACTTCTGATCCTAATTATAAGACCTCGTTTGTAGAAGCCTAAGAAAAAAATAATACCTCTGGTTCTAATTATAAGACCTCATTTATATAAACAAGGCCTTATAATTAAGACCAGAGGTAATAAGTAGACAACACAGAATCAATCCCTAGTGGTTACAAAGTTGAAACCTCTAAAACAAACTTAGCATTGATACTTTTAAATAAACTCACTGATGGGAAAAAAAATTCAATTAAAAAATATGGAAAAAAAATATTAGACTCTAGAATAGCTAAATAGTATTCAAAAGAAATCATTGATATTTTTAGAAGTTAAGAAGAGTCTATTATTAGTGAAGCACAATCAAATATTCTTATAATTGATGATAGTGATAAGAGTGTTTATCTACTTTTTTTTTTAGTGAAAGTGTTTGTCTACTTTTAATGGAATTTTTGGATGTTAATGTTATTGACTTGTTATGTCTAATAGATGTTTTAAATTTTTTGTATGTTGATAGACATTTAAATATAATGGTCTTTTGTATTTGTGACTTAATTTTATTCATATTTATATTTTTTTACTAGTAATTTCATTAGTTTATTTTCATTTTTTTGATAAAACATGTAAGAAATATGAAAAATGAAATTTTTTTTGAATAGGCCGAAAACTCACTGACTGTCCCTGAGCCTATTTGCTTAAGGACAGGACCTAGCAAATGGGGATATTTTTGAAATTTCGGCCCTATAGGGCTAGCCCTTTTAAGCCTATAGGCCCAGGCTGGGCCGTATTCCCAGTTCTACCCTCAAGGGGCCGGTTATCGAAGCTATTCAATTTTTTTCAAAATAAGGTAGCCTATAGGGATTTAAACCCATGACCCTTTAGCACACCAAAAAATTTATAACTACCAAGCTATTCAATTCATTTGGTTATATAATGCAAAAATAAATAAATATATATATATATATATAATATGGACAATGGCATTTAAAGACCCTTCAAATTATAAAATGTCAATTTGGGTTCTTGAAATCACATAGTTGCTAGGAGTGACCTAGTCTTAAATTGCAATTATGAAATCACGAGGAAAAGACTAAAATACCCAACTGCTTCTTATATAATCCTCCTTCCAAAATCCCGTGAAGTCCTATCCCTACACTTCCATTACTTCATTTGTTTCCCATTTTGGTCCTCTGGTTGAGGATTTGCCTCTGCTACCACCGTCTCCTCTACTCCACCCCCACCTTCCCCCACTTTTTGTGACAAGCTTGGAAGCTACGGGAAGCTTGCTGTTATTAGCAGTGTTGTTTATGAGATTGTTGAAGAGATTGGCGATGGAGTCAATAATGGATGACTCTGCAACTACCAGTATTACCCCGAGGTTAAGAAGCCCAAAAGCATTTTCAAGTTGGACTGGAATCTTCTTGCACCTAATGAAATCATGATCATCGTGCGGAATCCAATTTTGCCTTTCACCATAAAGACACTATCCTTGTCTTCTTGACGTATCCTCTGGTGTGAAAAGAGAAAGAAATCATGAGAAAAGAAGGCTACAAAGAAGATGCACAAACAAAATAGCACCAAGACCTGTTCTAGTGTTCTTGATGGTTATGGTTTTGCTAATTGGGTTGATTTTCAAGAGGTCTAGTATGGTCTAAGAATTGGGTTTTCGGCAATGTTGTTGCGTCTGTTGATTGCTTGTTAGGGAGGAAGAATGTTTCTTCTAAAGGGAAATTGATAGGGAGAGGATGACTCATAAAGGGATATTATTTTTTCTCTGCATCCTAATTCATCCTTCCTCTATTTCTTCTTCACCTTTCTCTTATCCAATGGGTGTTTCTTTCTTTCTTTCTTTATCATTCATCAGGATGATGAGTGATTGATTTCTTGTTAGGATTAAGGTTTTGATGATAACAAAGTAAGAAATTTGTGTTTTAGTATGTTGATCGATCATATGATTAATCAAGGACTTATCGATAAGCTGATAGATAATATCTCTGTACAATCAAGTAACTTAGCAGAAACTTTGATCAATAACTTGTTAGATAATGTGTTGATCGATCATTGTTAACTTAGTTATGTATAAAAGTCTAGAGTGAATTATTGATCACTTAATCAATAATCAAGATGATCGAACATCAATCAGATAAAGGAATACAAATCTGATAGGCATTTATCAATAACATGATATATAAACAGATTATCGATGAGAAGACAAATAAATGGTAATGCGCTCTACTCATTCTATGTTTTACTTTAGTTATCATTTATCGATCACTTTATCGATTAGTCATTTATTGATAATATGATCGAACATTGCTTCATAACACTCTCTGTGTGCAGGTACTTATTTCAATAGCTTGTCGATCACCTGGTCGATCAGCAAATTATCAATCACATGATCGATCATCGATACATCGCTCTTAGTTTATGGTTCTTCGATCACCGGATCGATAATTAGATTATCGATAATATGATCGATCATCGCACTTACATGTCTACCTTGTTTTTCACATAATGTGATCGATAAATCAGTTCTTTGATTTTACAAGAATAAACCTCTTGATCAATCACTTAATCGATCATTCATTAATCGATCACCTATTTGATTAACTTACATAGCATGTGTTTTCACTGAATATACTTTTACTTATTGTTTATCGATAAGGTTATCCATCATCTATTTATCGATAATATGTTCAAAAATTATTGCTTTAAATTCTATTCTATAACACCTTGTTTATCGATAACCTAATCGATCAACAAGTGTTCGATCACTTGTTCGATCATGGAGCGATTTCAGTTTAAACTTCAACCAGTCACAATGGTTCTCAAAATTTATCATCTATTTCATTCGAGCTTTTCTTAGCCTTTATGTTTATCTTAATTCTCTATTTAAAGAGATTCAAAATCAAAAGTGACCTTGATCTTCTTCTTCTCTGCATATCAGTATAAAGTCACTGTTTCATTTTATCGATCACTTGATCGATAAATCAGTAATTGTCACACCTTACTATCGGATCCACTTAGGGTTTAATTAAAACCATTTTAGACCACATTGGATGATCTTGGGCTCAAAATTCATGAAAAACGCTGATTTTCGGATTTTTACTGTTCATCAGGTAAAAATCCAGTTTTCTGGCCCAACTTCAAAAATTCATAACTTATTCCAAAAAAATCGAAATGGGATGGTTCAAAATTATATTTAAAGCTCTTTAAGTGCTCTTTCAAGAAAAAATAATCTTATGATCCAATTACTTAGGAAAAAGTGTCAAGTTTTTGTGAAATTCACCTCTGTCCAATTGGCCAAAATCCTTTTTCCAGATCCTGAACCTTAACTTTGAAAAATCATTAAAAATCATATACTTAGCCATTTTTAACGTGATGCCTATGAATTTGAAGCTCAGGACGTCAACTCTAACCATGCCACATCTCGTGCAGAAATTCATTCAGTAACTAAATAAAATGTGGCTCTAAACTAACATCCTGCTTAGGGGTTACAGCACCAACCATTGATAATTATACATAACTAAATGTCCACGAATTTTTATGGTGTATCACCATAATTTAGCCTCCAATCTGCAACTTGCTCTTGAGAGTTACAGGCCCTAAAATGTTACATTATATTTAGGGGATGAGATTTTTGAAAATTCCAGTAGCAAGATCAATCAACCAAAACATTAATATGCATCAATTACAAGCATTCCAACCTTTTGCTATTAATAGGGAACTACTTCACCTCATATATGTAGCACTCTAACATGCAATAGCCAAGGCACATAAAGCAAGGAGTATAGCTACACAATCATCATCATCCTTATCATTTAGTTCAACCACATAATAGCACATGAAATTGCAAAGCAATCAATGCAACATTCAATATTAAGGTCAATTAGATCTTACTACCTTAATCCAATGCTCTTTGATTTTCTTGTTCTTCTTTCTTGCTTCCACAAATGCCAAACCCTAACATGGCAATCCACAAAAATGGCAGCAAAAATCATCAACCATTCCTTATAAAATCAATAACATAATTCAAGTAACTCCTAAACCCCTTAAAACTTCTATCTTTGTTCTTGAATTTTTAGAGTTAGTTTCCATAAACCCTAAAAATTCCCTCTTGACTCAACCTCCCATGATTTTTCATGTAGATTCCAAATATCTACTTGGATTTAACAAAATAAATTTTCCTCTTCCAAGTTCAGCTTGGCCAAACCATTAGGGTTCCTTATCCAAAAATTGCAACTTTGATTCTATGGCTTCCAACACTTGTTGTTTAGGTTTATCCTACCCCATTTTTCATTTTGAACACAATGGAAGCCTCAAAACTTTGAAAAACTCATCCTAGGGTTCAGATCTAGCTTTGGCCAAAATGGTACTCAAGCTTCATAACAAAGAAAACACTTCAAAATCAACCTTCAACCACTTGTAACCACTAGGATCTATCATACTTTGAAGTGTTCTGGCATGATTGAACCATAAAACTTCCTCCTCTACAATATATATGTTTCAGCCAGCATCAAAGGAGAAGAGAAACTAGGATTTTCAACCGTACAACTCAAGCAAACAAGGCAAGGAACAACTTAGAACCGAAAACTTACCTTAGATCTCACTTGTATGCTTAAAGTTGATGCCTTCTCCTTGGTTCTCCCTTGAACTCTCTCTTTTCCCTTTCCTTTCTGACTTGGCCGAACCAATAACCAGAAAATGGGGGGAGGAGGAGCTCATTAATGAACCAAAATATCTCATCTACCGCATTTAATGAGGAGCCAAGTGTCAAGTGCCTACTCCTTAATTTTCCCTCTTAATTAACTTAATGACAATTGAAATTAATTTCAAAAGTCAAAATCCTCTCCATTGGTAGCTTGACACTTGGAAAGCTCTAATTACCACCCATTAAAGGCTTGACAAGTGGCAACTTGTAAGCCAACTAAAGTGCAAGACTCCGATTAACACTTTATCGGTGCACTTTTACTCCGGGTTTAACTTCTTTTCTATAATTACAATGCACTTGCCTCTATAATTATTTTCTGTCAGATTCATAAATTATTCTCCTCATTTTTATCTTCCCAAATTTCCCTCTTTGTCTTAAATTTAATTTCCCAATAATTAAATAAAAATGAAAACTAATTTCTTTCTCTTTATTGATTTCTCCTCTTTTCAAAGGAATTGGAAAAAATCTTGGATACTTGAGGGTCTTCTTTTAATTTCATAATCTCTTATAATTCCTTGGGATATCATAGGAATTTTCTTGGGATTTTATCCTCCTTAAAAATATTTATTTGGAATTTTTCAAATAAAGGACCTTAAACTAGCTTAAATCGCCCTTAAATTCCTTTGTAATTTCTCCAAGGGCAATTTGGCCATAAAACCAAATTTTATAATCCCATATAATTTTTAAGGAATATTTTCCTTAATTTTTCTTAATTTTCTAAGACTTGAAAATATTTTTCCATAATTATTCTTGACCAATTTTCCTTAATTAGTCAAACTTTTCATAATTGGCTTGGAAAATTATAATAATTATTTTCCACCATAATTCTTCTATTTCTCCTTGTCATTTTTAACCCTTAATTATTTAGGAATATTCCTATTCTCTAAATGCTATATTACTGGATGTGACAGTAATCCATCACTTGATCGATAAACTTAGTTATCTGCTTCAAAAGCTCTTACTCTGAATAATCGATAACCTGATCAATCAACTAGTAATCGATCAGTACTTCGATCAAGCATGTCTAGTTAGTGCTCAGTACATTTAACAACTGATTGATTCTACTTGTAAACTATGAATGTTCATTTTATCATTTGTTCGGTTCTACTTTTGATCTTACTCTGCAAAGAAAAACTTATTGAATTAATATATTATTACAGATTACGAAGAAAAACCCAACGGCTCTCCAACGGTTATCCAAGTAGCCTGTAACCTACCTTGTCAGATGTATTAATGGCAGAAACCATTGCAACTAGGAAAACACGCAACCGGACTCTCAACGGCTAGAAGCTCTTCTGTCTAACAGTTACTAGACTACCTCAACTATAAAAGGTACAAAGAAGAATTAAATCAACAGATTGAATACGCGAGCTACCCTTTGTTGATCATTTACTGTTACATTCAATACTCTGTTCTTCCATACACCGAGCTTCAGTGATTATCATTTATTTACTCTGTAAGAGAGGTTGTATCCATCATTATTAATCACCTTCTGTGTGAAACTCGAGAATGTGGACTCTTGAGTGGGATTGTAACCTTACAAGTAGTAAGGGGGAGTGATTGAGAGTATTAATTACTGTACAGCGGGACCAAGAACCCGATCAATCTTGGAACATAGTGGAATACTCAGAGGTGTTCTGAGGACTGGACGTAGGTCAAGTGGTTGAGACCGAACCAGTATAAATTTTGTGTCCACTTTTCTACGGTGAAATCTCTCTAACTCACACTCTCTATTTCCGTTAGTTCATTATTTTAATTTCGTAAAATTTTTATAACTTACCTAATTCACCCCCCTCTTGGGTGAGACTGCCACTAACATTTCTTTCTTTCAACTTCAATTTTTAATGCTCACTATTTTTGGTGATTCTGTTTTTCATAATTTACATAGCCTGTCTATAGTAGGGATGATTTCTTCGACATATAATCTCGTGATTCGCTTGACCATGATTTGCAAAATGGAAGGACTAGATATTTTGAACAAATTAAGATTGATAATGGGGTAAGATGTATCTTAGAATTCATTTTATAAAGCTTTACATGCTGGAACCATTTGAACATTGGCAACTAATAAATATCCTGAAAGACTTTTACTTAATATGTAATAATAGAAGGCTGATATTTAACATGTTGGAAACATTTGAGTATCAGCAACTACTGAAGGAAGGATGAATTTAAACAATTTTAATATTTAACACATCATTCATTTTATAATGTTTTACATTTTCCTTTTATTTCATCATGTATGACAACAAATGTACTTGGCTTAGTGACAAAAGGGAAGTTGAAAAAAGATGGGGGTAGATGGAACACTCCCATTGATGAGGACCTTTGTCGTTCGCCTTGGGGTTATCAATCAAAAATAAATCCAAGTTATGCAGTATAGTGCAAACTCGGGTCGTTTCACTTTTGGAACCCTTTATTAATTACTTAAGCTAGACTAAATGCCATGCAATGTAATGAAAGGGGGTTTGGTTTTTAAGATTTAAATGAATGGTGACTAAACTAAATGCAATGAAAACAAACCTAAGCTACTATATTTTTGGTATTTTTGGATAATGATGATGGAATGGAAATGAATGATAGGAAATCTCCTGAGAATGGTTTTGATGGTAATCATAGTTCACTCAAGATATTGGGAGTTGTACAAATCCATTAGGTTTTCTTAATAACAACCTCAATAACTCATTGAGTCCAATGTTTAAATCAATGAACTTCATTAATGAAAACATTGTTAAGCTCTCCTAATGTTTAATTTGAGAATGATCATGCAATTGGTTCATTGCAACCCAAAATCAACTCAATATCAAAACATGACCATGTAAGATAAGAGATAATCAAGAGAGTTCCAAGGAAACATATATGTAATTACATATATTGAAGCATAGAATTTAACATTAACCAATGATTACAGTAACAATCCCAAGTTCTTAACTAACAATTTACAACTCCTAGACCTACAAAACCATAAATTATAGCTAAAAATTGAAAACTGAAACTAAACTCCCCTTTGAAGTTTGGAAACTCATGCCACACCATTATTTTTCAAGAGTTGATAAACCCTAGCCCTCCATAGCTTCAAGAAAAGCTCCAACTGAAGTGAATTTGTTAGCCATGGCAGCTGGGAGTGGAAGGAAATGAGATGCAATGAAGAAAATGTGAAGGAAATGGATGGGGAAGAAGATGGTGGTGGAGAGGCAAGAAGATGAGAGAATAGAGGTGTTCTTGATGATAGAATGGAGTGATTGGTCGAAAATAGGGTTTCTAAAGGTTTAAGGGGTCAATCTGGGTCGGATCATATGAGTAGAGGGTCCATTTTTGCGTTCTGGATCCGAATCTAACGTTACTGATACGAGAGGGTTTGCCGCGGCGAACTATTCCAAAAGGGAATTTTGGTGAGATTTTGAGAGTTTGCCGCGGAGAACTCAAAAGTTTGCCCCGGCGAACTATTCCAGAATAGTCACTGATACACATTTTCAGACTTTGTGCCACAGCACAGTATTTTCTTGGAAACTCTCATGTTATGTAATGCTTTGGTCTTCAATCTTGGCTCTAGTTCTCAAGTGTCCTACAATAAAAGGCAACAATTTGAAGCATCAATTGTCCTAGAAATCAATTGAATACAATTAATAACCAATTATGACAATTTTACCCTAAAAAAGACACTAACTCAAGGTAAGGACTCTTAATCTAAATTAAGCACAATTATCATCAAAAGGAGCCAAAATCTATGATAAATACCCTTATAATGATATGAAATAACATAGAACAATTGGGTTCAATCACCCATTGATTCAAGGCATGCTTGATTACTCTAAATTTAATTATCAAAGAAATAATGTCATTTGGCCACAAAAAGTTTACTTTAAATGAATTGCTTATCAGATCTTGTAATTTGCTTTACTATACTTGTCATTGCCAATAAAATTTGGAAATAATGTCATTGAGCCACAAAAAGTTAACTTTACATAAATTGCTTATCAGAACTTGCAATTTGTCTTACTATACTTGTCATTCGCTAATGAAATTTGGAAATAATGTCATTTCAAATGTAACAGTTTTACAATATCAACCCCGATGTCATTTCACCAATACATAATTGACATTAACAATAAACAATAGACCCAAGCCAAGAAGTAAGTAAAATATAGGAAAGCTAAAGTAAATGTAGTAATATTATGTATAAATTCCTCTTTTGGAATTTGCACCTTCCACTGCTCCTCATCGACCATATTTATCAACATCTTGTGGGTTTTTTCTATCCTCTTTAGTAGTTGTGCATGCAACTTCTTTAGTTCCTGCATGCAAAAGACATTTATTAATTAAGTATAGCAAATAACAAGTTCACTTTAGCGAATTACAAATAAAGTATAGTAAATAACAACTTCACTATAGCAAATGATGAGTTTACTTTAGCGAACTACAACTTCAGTATAGCAAATGACAATTTCACTATAACAAATGACAAGTTCACTTTAACGAATCACAAATTAAGTATGGCAAATGACAACTTTACTATAAAAAATAACAAGTTTACTTTAATGAATCACAACTTCAATATAGCAAATAATAATTTCATTATAACAAATGATAAGTTCACTTTAGGGAATCACAAATTAAGTATGGCAAATGACAACTTTACTCTAACAAATGACAAGTTCACTTTAGTGAATCACAACTTCAGTATAGCAAATGACAACTTTACAATAGCAAATTATAAGTTCACTTTAACTAATAAAAGTTCAGTTTACCAAATATACCATATATCGGGTCTAAAAATTCAACACTGATCCTCTCTTCTTTCCCAGTCATAACTTTACTACCTTTCTCTACATACATAATTTCTAGCTACTCAATAATTTGTTATTCACTATTATAAACTTGTTATTTTCTATTATCAACTTGTCAATTTCACAATTACAATTTCATATTACAAACTTGTTATTTCGAGCTACATACTTGTTAATCCCCCTACTTAGCTTGTTATTCTCAATTTCACACTTGTAATTTCAACAAACTTAGTATTTTCATTACAGACCTTGTTAAATAACAAGTCTCATCTACTCATTTTAAACCAAACAAACACTTTATACTTTAACAACTATTCAATTCAATTTACACTGTACCAAATCAATTTACAAATTATGCTGTAAGCATACTTGTTAAATACCAAACTAATATTGTCATCTCACTAACCGAACTTGTCATTCTCTTCCTAGCCAAACATCATTCACACAAGTTATTTCATACCAAAACATTGTTCGGTAGTCAATCAAAAATGGGTTTTTCTACTTTCTTATCCTAAACTTTATTACCACTAATTTCTTCTCGTTTGGTACCCCTCAAATTTTGCTCTTTCTTAGAGGTTTTAAGAAATTCAATTTTGATGGGGGTATTATAGATGAATCAAATGGAGCAATACTAAAAGAATATAGGAACGTAATTATCAAAGAATGGGCATTGATTTGATACACATTAACCTGAGCAAAAAGAGAAGAAATCAAGTTTGTCTCTCAGGGAGGTTAATAAATCCACAAGGTACTTGATCAGTAATGACAATCCACTAGAGGAGACCCCGAGAAGACAAGGACAGTGTCTTTGGGGTGAAAGGAAAAATTGGATTCTGCGTGATGATCATGATTTCCTCAGGTACAAGAAGATTCAAGTCCAACTTGAAGACACTTTTGGGCTTCTTAACCTCGAACGTAATACTAGTAGTTGCAGAGGCATCCATTGTCGAATCCATCACCAATCTCTTCAACAATCTCATGGACAATGCTGCTAATAATGCAAGCTTCTCGTAGCTTCCGAGCTTGTCCCAAAAAGTAGGGGAAGGTAGGGGTGGGGGTAGAGGAGACAGTGGTAGCAGAGGTAAATCCTCAACCACAAGACCAAAATGGGAAACAAATGAAGTAAGGGAAGCATAGGGATAGGACTTCATGGGATTTTGGAAGGAGGATTATACAAGAAGTAGTTGGATATTTTAGTCTTTTCATCATGATTTCATAATTGCAATTTAGGACTGGGTCTCTCCCAGCAATTATGCGGTTTCAAGAACCGAAATTGACATTTTATAATTTCAAGGGTCTTTAAATGCCATTGTCCCTATATAATATATATCAAAACAGGCACCCAAATATGCATGAACAACTAAAATAACACACTTTACAACACATAATAGGCGAATTGCAAGAGATATATGAGAATTCACAACTTTATTTGAGGTTCAATGGAGTGAAAAATTCAATATCATAAACAACTAAAATAGAACATGCCAAAACATAAGTTAGACGATTTGTAAGAGGTATGTGGGAATTCACAACTCCATTTGAACTTTAGCGGATAGAAAAATTAAATGTCAAGGGTTGCATGAACAATAAAAAGAAGGCAATTTACAACACAAATTAGGTAATTTACAAGAGATACGCGGGAATTCACAATTTCATTTGAGATTTTGTAGAGAGAAAAATTAAATATTATAACAATAGAAATAGGGTGATTTACAATACAAATTAGGCTATTTTCAAAAGAAATGCGGAAATTTACAACTCCATTTGAGGTTTTGTTGGGGAAAATTATATGTGATGAACAACTTAAACAAAGCAATTTGCAACATAAATTAAGCATTTTACAAGAGGCAAATAGGAATTTACAACTTTAGGGGAGAAAGATGAAATGTCAATGGTTGCAAAATAATTGAAATAAAGCAATTTACAATACAAATTAGATGATTTTCAAGGGTATATAGGAATTCAGAACTCTATTTGAAGTTTAGTAGAGAGAAAAATTATATGTGAAGGGTTGCATCACCAAATAAAATAGAGTGATTAACAACAAAAATTAGGAGATTTGCAAGGAATATATATGAATTCACAACCATTGACATTTCATTTTTCTCTCCACTGGACCTCAAACAGAATTGTAAATTCTCATCTATCTCTTATAAATTGCCTAATGTATGTGTAAATTGGCCTATTTGAGTTGTTCATGCATATCTGGACAGTTACATTTATTTTGTTATATATATATATATATATTTCTTTGCATTATATAATCAAATGGATTTAATGGTTTGGTAGTTACAATTCTTTTGGTGTGTCATAGAGTCATAGGTTCAAACTCCCCTTGATAATATTATTTTAAAAATAAATTCTCCGGTTGCTAGGGCTCTAAAAGCTCACCGGTTGCCGGAGCTCCAACGCGGTTGATATTTTTTCATAAATAAAATAATCTGAGAGCATAATTGCATTTTCATCCATAATTTTTAATTTTATTTTGAACAAAGGGACTGAAATGATGTTTCAAAATCTTACAGGGACTGTTGAAAATTAAATTGCTTCAAGAGGGGTTAACTTCCACCATTGTTTGTTTTATTTAACTAGAGATTTAAGTTTACCTATTTTACTTTTTTTTTCCCCCCACATTTTCCTTTGCATATTATAGTCCGTTAATCTAGAGATAGTGAAAACTATCTTTTCCCGCCCACACTTCAGCTTCTTCATTTTCTGCATTTCTGTTGATCTTTGCATATGGTTTCTGCCTTCTGTTATGCTCATGAACGTCAAAGAGCATACGAGTTTCCTTCATCTTCCATCCTTCAACAAAAAAATCTTAAAATTCCAACAAAAAGGAGAAGGAGGTGTCAGCTGCCCCCTAGTTGCTGCTCCCCACTACCCCTTCATTTTGGAGCTTTCCTCAATTTTTTTTTACAGTTCTTTTTGTCATTAGATTCTATATAAAATGAGTGATATTTTGAAATCTTGTTTGCAAAATAATGGTTTAGTTTTCAATTTTTTTATGATTTTTCATAGATTTTTTTATAAAAACATAACCCAATAAAAGGTAATGAAAGAGAAGAGGGGAGAGAGGGAGCTGAGAATCAACTGAAAAATGGCGGAAACGTATAAGAATAGGGGAAAATGACATAAAAAGAAGTTAGAAATTACAATATTTCAATTCAGGCATCAAAATCCTAGAAGAGAAAGTAGATCTAATCTAGTATTTTTCAAATGTGGTCAAATAACTAAAATGCCTTGTATAAGATTTTCTAAAAAAAAGGCTATCAAACTTGTCATTACCAGTATATTTCTCGTCATTATTTGTTCAACACTTGTTATTGTCAATTTACAACTTATTAATAGATAACTTGTTATTGCTAGTACATTTCTTATCATTTATTGATTACCACTAGTTATTGCTAATTCACAACTTGTTAATAAACTTTAGGAAAATTAAACCCCAGGTCCTGATAGTGATAGCGAATTTTGAATTAGCTCCTTCTATTATTTTTCTCTTTGTAAGAACTCCTTTTAATTTTAGCTGTTAGTCACGTTTAGCCTTCCCTCTTCAAAAATGTCAAAAGGGGGTAACGACGTTAACTTGCTGAAGTGGGTGATGGTTCATTGATTGGTTGTTTTGCTAAACAGCATCTCGTTGTCTCACTCGGCAAATACGTGGCTAATCTCTTCCACTAGTTCATTTAAGACAAAGGCTGCTTAACTCTCGTCTTACCCAGCAACTTAAGTCTTCCTCTTACTCTGTTACAAATAAATGAATTCTCTATTAAAGAGATAAGCTTAAAATGCAAAACGGATATCAAGCTTTGAAATTCTTGTGTTATAAATAAATGACCTCAAGAAGTTTCAAATGATAAAATAGGATTGAAAATCAACATATTTCAGTTTCTAAAATCCTTGCATATATATAAACATACCCAGATATTAACAAGATCAAGCCTTATGCCATTGAAGACTTTTGTATACAGAGACAGGTTTCTTTTTTCATTCTTTTGGGATAAAACGAAATGGGAGAAATCCACTTTGGGTAAATCAATAGACCAAAACAAAAATAAAAGTTTTAATTTTCTAATTGACATCTTGGCCAAGTTATTATGTAATTAATGAATTTACATACCAGCTATCAAAAGGTGAAAGGTTTTTCCATTCTAACTCTACCTCTATTGATATGAAAGGTTTATAAACAAAATAAAAACAAAAAATGAAGGAATTAATTAACTTGATATATCGCGAACCACCGAAAGAATATATTTCTAACAAATAAGTTTTACAAAAAGAAAAATCACCCGAGATCAACTGGAGACAAACAAACGTTAGGCAAAATCTTCAACCCATATGCAATACAAAAATTCTGTTCTCTAATAACCTAACAGCATTGTTAAGGTGTTGGTCTCTCTGTAAGATACACGAATCTCATAACATCCGACTATAGTAATGCCAAGCTACAACTCTGTATGTCCCTGTTGTTGGGGCCAAAAATAGAGCAAACAAAATAATGTTGTGGCAAAGTCTTTTTTAGTTTATTACAAAAAGTAGAGGTAAAAATATTAATGTTTCACTTTAATATATTCATTGTAAATATTGGTTTTGCATTCTTGATTACCTTACAATGTTAAAATCTTTCCCAGATCAACAAAAGCAATCAGAATCGTACTCTCGTTCCACCAGATAATTTGGGTACAAAACATCCATGATGCCCCATATCCAACAGCATCATATCAAATTTTGGAAATTCAATGTGTGTCAGATCATGTCTCATACACATATGCTGCTCCTTCTGCTGACATGCATGTAACACAGTAAGAGACAGACCTAAGATAATTGAAGAAGTTGCTGGGCATAATGAGTGAAGCAGCCTTTGTCTCGAATGAACTGGTAGGAGAAATCAGTGTTGGATTTGGTGAGAGAGATAACTTGGTGCTCTTTAATGAAGACATCGATGTTCTTGTTCATGGAGTATACACCTCATTTGCCAAACAGTCAATGAAGTGTCACCCACTTCAACAAGTTAACATCGTTTTGTCTTTCTAATATTTTTGAAGACGGAAGGATCAACGTGACTAATGGCAGGAATTATAAGGAGTGCTTAAAACAAAATAGTGTAAGGACCTGGGGTTTAATTTTCCCATGAACTTTTTGATACAAGAGCATTTTCGTCATTTAACTGTATTTACAAAATACCAAATCAAGCATTATTTTCTCTCCTAAAATTTTGACCTCTTAAGTGCCTAAATTGAAATATTACAATTTCAACTTCTTTTTATGCTATTTTCTTTAAGAATAAAGTGAAGAGAGAAAAATTTAAGAGAGGTTTATTGAAAAATGGGAGAGAGAATGTGAGTGGCACAATTTTTTCATAAAATATCCTAAATTAAAAAATAGCCACATTAGGTGCCATGTAAACTGGCATTTATGGCTTTGGTGCATTTTTATGGGGTAGTGTTTATATGATGTGGTACTATGAGAGTACTTAAAATTTTTCTAAAAATATATGTATTAAAATTATTTTTATGGGATAAGAATTGTTTTTTGACAAATATAAATTTTTAATATGTTAAGGAGAGGTATTTTGATTAAAAAAAAAGAATTTTAAGAGTCAAATTTGACAATTAACTGTTTCATAGATGAAAATGAAGTCTAAACATGTAAGAGATGTTTGTGTAATGTTGGCCAAAAAAAATAGAGAGATGTTTGTGTAATACAGAGTGGAAAATTTTTTGGCAAAAATTAGGTCCTTATACTTTGTTGAGAAATTTGCGCTAAGTTTCAAAGAATAAAGAAGATAATAAAGTGTTGTATAAGAGTTACAAATCAATCAATCATCAACCATACTCTTAAAATCTTATAATATCCAATTCATTTAAAAATGAGTCGAATATGATATTATGAGATTCGAATATATTTAATTAATCAAAATTTGAATAATATCTTGATTGAAATTTAAATATATTAAATTAAATAGAAAATATTATAATTAAACGAGATTTTAATTGGAGGCTCACAAGAATTTCAATTGCTCAAATGAAGAAATTAATAATTAATTTTGAATTTGAATCATATATTAATTGGGATTTGTATAATATTTATTACAATTTCAAATCTAATCAAATATACTAATCTGTACATTGCACTGGGAGAAATTTCTAGTCATCAACCATTAATCAACTATCAACTATCAGCTATACTCTTGAAATCTTGTAATACCTAATTCGTTTAAAAAAGGATTGAGCATGACATTATTAGATCCGAATGTATTCAATTAATGAGATTTGAATAATATCTTGATTGGAGTTTGAATATATTGAATCAAATGAGGAGTATTGCAACTAAATAAAATTTCAATTAGAGGCTCAAATGAAAAATTTATTAATTAATTGTGAATTTGAATAATATCTTATTTGGGATTTCAATTAGCTGCTCAAATAAAGAAATTAATAATTAATTTTGAATTTAAATAGTATATTAATTGGGATATGAATAATATATATTAAAATTTCAAATCTAATCAAATATATAAGTTCGTGCATCACACAGAAAAAAAAAATCTAGTTGCTTAGAAGTCCCAAAAGAACTCACTTGAAGTATCAAGGGAGGCTCATTTTAGTCATATGTGGTTTTAATCATCTTAGGTGTGGTTTTATTATGTGTGGCTAGGGTTAGAAAGTAATGCTCTGTTTTTCGGTCATTGATGCTGTGTTGCTGATGAAAATAAGTGGAAAATAACATATATTTATTATTGTAACCCCTGAAATGCAATGGTTAAATGTGTTGTTAATAGGTACATCGAAGGTTGTTAATATAACTGTATGACTTGTTATTAACAACCAGTCTCAAGTTTAATGTTGGTCTGAAAAGTTGATTGGGTGTGGATATGTGGGCATTAAGGATGTGATTCAACTCACTTGAAGTATCAAGGGAGGCTCATTTTAGTCATATGTGGTTTTAATCATCTTAGGTGTGGTTTTACTATGTGTGGCTAGGGTTAGAAAGTAATGCTCTGTTTTTCGGTGAATGATGCTCTATTTTTCGGTCATTGATGCTGTGTTGCTGATGCAAATGAGTGGAAAATAATAGATATTTATTATTGTAACCCCTGAAATGTGATGTTTAAATGTGTTGTTAATAGGTACATCGAATGTTGTTAATATAACTGTATGACTTGTTATTAACAACCAATCTCAAGTTTAATGTTGTTCTGAAAAGTTGATTGGGTGTGGATATGTGGGCATTAAGGATGTGATTCAACTCACTTGAAGTATTAAGAGAGGCTCATTTTAGTCATATGTGGTTTTAATCATCTTAGGTGTAGTTTTACTATGTGTGGCTAGGGTTAGAAAGCAATGCTCTGTTTTTCGGTGAATGATGCTTTGTTTTTCGGTCATTGATGCTGTGTTGCTAATGAAAATGAGTGGAAAATAACAGATATTTATTATTGTAACCCCTGAAATGCAATGGTTAAATGTGTTGTTAATAGGTACATCGAAGGTTGTTAATATAACTGTATGACTTGTTATTAACAACCAGTCTCAAGTTTAATGTTGGTCTGAAAAGTTGATTGGGTGTGGATATGTGGGCATTAATGATGTGATTCAACTCACTTGAAGTATCAAGGGAGGCTCATTTTAGTCATATGTGGTTTTAATCATCTTAGGTGTGGTTTTACTATGTGTGGCTAGGGTTAGAAAGCAATGCTCTGTTTTTCGGTGAATGATGCTCTGTTTTTCGGTCATTGATGCTGTGTTGCTGATGAAAATGAGTGGAAAATAACAGATATTTATTATTGTAACCCCTGAAAATGGAGTAGATGATGAAGGAGTAGAACATTTGATTAACTTCAATGGTGACAGTGGTCATGTATATATAGGAGAAAATGGAGATCAAAATTCACAACTAACAAGGGATGTTCCAATAGAAGAGCAACATGTGTGAGTTGTGTTTTTTAAATTTTAAAGTAATATTAGCTATTGTCAATTGTTGTGCATAAGTTGTTATTATAGTGATCGAAGGTTGTCATTAACGACCCCTTGACCTGTTCTGTTATGTAGGATGGAAGACTTGTTCAGAGGTTCAGATGCATTGTCTATATCTCTACCTAATGTGGTTAGTGAATACCCACTATCATTACCATGTGGTTCAGAAATGATGCCAACCCCAATTCTAGAAATGAATTCAACAAAGTAGAAGGGTTTGGTTATTGGAGAAGGACAAATTTTTCCTAATATACTAGCCCTTAGGTAAGCACTATATAGTTACAGTATTGTTGTGAAGTTTTCATACAAATTTGTGAAGAACAATCAACAAAAGATCATTGTGAAGTGTATGGCGAAGGGATGCCCATGGTATATGGGTGCATACTCAATGGGACAAAGACAAGATTTTGAGTTCTTAATAATTAGAACCTTAAGAAGTGAGCATGTGCATTATGCATAGGACAGCTTGGTTGTATCTCACTTTGGAAGGTCAAACTTAACATCATCAATCATGATAGATTCTTTGAGATGTAATATAGACAAGAATGCTAATGAAATTAGAAGAAATTTGTACAAAGAATATGGGGTGCAACTGAATTATAGTCAAGCATACAGGGGTAGAGAAAGAGCATTGAGGGAAATACATGGTCGTGCACAAGATTCATACATGGTGATTCCCTGGATTTGTGAAAGGCTTATTGAAACTGATCCAAGCACAATTGCTCGATGGGAAGGGTTGGATAGTAAAAGATATGAGAGGGTGTTCATTGCTTATGGATGTTCAATTAATAGATTTTTAGAAGGGTGTCGACATATACTTTATATAGACGGATGTCATCTAAGTGGTCCTTACAGGGGGACATTGATTTCAACTAATGCATATGATGCGGACAATGAACTGTTTCCATTAGCATATGCTATAGTCAGTGGGGAGACATATGATGATTGGGCTTGGTTTCTCTAGAACGTCAAAGACATCACAAGATCAGTGGAGACAACAATAGTTTCATATCAGAATAATGCCATTATAGGTGTTGTGCGGACAGTATTTGGTGGCGAGAGACATGCTTTCTACTATAGGCATGTGAAAGAAAATTTTAGTGCACATTATTTAAAAATCAATCGAGGCAAGGGACAAGTTTCAGGTACTTCAAAGGACGTCGCATTGAAAATACTGGATGAAATCACCTATGCAAGGATTGAGGATGAATATGTTGCTGCAATGGGGAAACTTAGATCATTTTGTCCATAATTAGCTGATTGGGCTGACAGTCAAGGAGATGTAGATCGGTGGGCTTTAAGCAAATTTCCATTTAAACAATAGGATAACATCACCACTAATGTTGCGGAGTCATTTAATGCCTGGATTTTGAAGGAGAGGAAGCACAATGTGTTAGTTCTCATACATGAGCATATGGAAAAATTAGCCAAGAAGATGGTTGCAAGTAAAATGGCAATGGGAAATTGGACAAATGGCATTGGGCCAAATATTGAGTCCAAGTTGCAATAAAAAGTAGCAAGAGCGGAGAATATACATAATGTATATTATGGAGATAACCGAGTTCAAGTTCATACTACATCTCCTATTGGAATGATTTGTGTCACTGTTGATCTCACAACACACAAACACACTTGTTTAGCATGGCAAATGAGCGGAGTACCTTGTGTTCATGCATGTGCAGCGATAAAGCTACTTCATGATAGTGTTTATGAATTTGTAGATGATTGCTATAAGCTGTCAGCCCACCAATCACTAGAAGACCCTCAGGGAGGCCAAAGAAAAGAAGGATTGAATCTCAATTTCAAAGCAAAAAACTTTACCACTGCGGAAGATGCCATGAGCCAGGCCATACTGTAAAGACTTGCCAGAACCCCAATCCAAGTTAAGCTTTGCTGGTGGCTTGTTGATATTTCGTTTTGTGAATGCTTGTGACAGCATTTTTTTGTAAATGTCATAACCTATACCTCAAGTTTTCTGTCATTATCTACACATGTAACCCGTATGCTTTTTTGAATGGGTTGTAAATTTGACATAGTTACATTGTACATATACATATCAAATGGTAAATGACACCTGGTTGTAATCTGATATAACATCATTTCTGTATTTTTGATGTACTGGTCAATAGGTTGTAATGGACTTGTTATCAAACGCCATGGAGGTTGTCATTAGCAATCTTCCTACTTTCACTGTTTAGTGATTTCTTAAGACATCCGAGTTGTGTTAAAGTCATAATATGATATGATTTGGTTAGAATTTGATGTTATGTGGAGGTTGTGGTATTCCCAGTGTCAGTTGTCAGGGGCAATACGAAGGTTGTTAACCAATTCTGTTCGGGTTGTCAACAATCCCTATTAAGGTTGTAAATGAATTACTGCAATAAAAATCTGCTGTAATCATATTTGGTTCAGTTAAAGTTGTTAATGACTTTAAAATGCTCCCAATTTTTGTTATTAAGGTCGTTATATGTCCTGATAATATAATTCAATTAAGAGCTGTGTTATCCCCCGAGTGAGTTGTCAGGGGCACTGCCAATGTTGTTAATCACTTCTGTTATGGTTGTGAACAACCCCTGTTGAGGTTGTAAATAAATGTGGTAGAGAGGACTCTGATATATGCCTATCATGTCACCATGGTTACCATTTGTTTATCCAGTCTTATTCAGTCTGCATTTCTGGACATGATGAAAACACATGAATGCCTTTACAAAAACTTGATAACTAATAAAGGATATCAATACACACTAGCATATCTTAACATCCAGCTATCATTACATGGTCAAAGAAAAGAACAAAATGTGAACTTGACGTTCAGATGTCACTATGCTGTCAAATAAATAAAAGTAAATACAATATATACTCGTCATTTATTTCTTCCTCTTGCTTTGGGGGTTTCCTCATAGCAAAGACAACACTTCATTGCCATGCAGGTTGTTTCGATGAGTCACGAGCCACCACAAGCATCCAACCTTCAAGTCATGGATTTCTTCAGGGGAGTACTTAGGCATTATGTAGCCGTCGTCACCATACTCAGTGCCGTCCCATGTTTGTAACCAGCTCAACACATGAACCCCACAAGAGTCCCTACAAAGGAAAAACAAGTACTTTAGTCAATGAACATTAGTTCCCAAAAGCTGAGACACAAGTACTTATTGTGCAGAATAATAACTCACGTGTCAGATTACACATGAACTTTTGCCCACGTGACTTCCTTGTCAATCTTGTCTCCTCCGCAAACAGTGATGGCTTCAGCACACGAAGCACTTGGCAGAAACAATCTCTCTGCAAAAAAGAGACAAACAGAAGAAACAAGTTTGACAATTGTGAATGACAAATTATCAGGAAGCATTAACAACCTTCACAGTAGTGAATGACAAGTAATCAGCAGGCATTAACGACTAGGATAGTTAAGTAGACAAGCAACCATAACGCATTAACAAGTTATAGAATGAATGAAAACTTGTGCATACAATCCCTCTTGCCATGAATTGCTTAGGATCTATCTTTCCTTTCCTTTTCCCTTGCTTCCTTTTTGGTTTCTTTCCTGTTTTGATTGCTTCTTCTTCCTTTCTTTGTAATCTCAACATGGTCAAATTGTCCACCAAGGAGTCAAGGGCATAGAAACGCATGGTTCTTACATCTATCACATAACAGAACCAATGGTAATTGAAAAGGGTGGGGCCAAATATGAAGTCACAGTCTCCAATGTTATATCCTATGTACTCCGGCAAGATTTCATGTTCATGTTTTTCCAGGCTCCACCTAAGAGGATTAGCGGCCATTGTTTGCATTAACTCGGGTGAAAAAATGTGCCTATTGACACAATCGTGGTTCTCTTTTTCATCTCCCACCAAGGTTCTTGCCACCATAGACATGAACTAAATCACAGATACAAACAGTTAGTCATGATCATAATGACATTGCTAGTTTTCTATCTATATAAACAACTGTCTTACCTTGTCGTTCATCCATTTCCTATCTTGTAGGCAGCAAAGCTCAGCACGTGTTAAGAAGTACCCATACATCTCTACAATGTGCCTGCAGCAAAAGGAACAATGAGCACAAGAGTTGTATGTGTAAAATTGTTGTCAGTCAGTTGTCCCAATTACAATCAGTCCCAACACTTACTTGGCACCTTCATCTTGATCACATCTTCTTGTGCACATCTAGAATAATTCCTCTTTCTCGTCAGGTTTTCTCTTGCCACGGGCTTTTTTCACCTCCTCTAACCAAGGAGATTTGATTGCACAGTTTCTCACCCATGTTGATCTTCTTACATCCATTTGCCCTTGTGCTTCCTGGTCTATTTCATCCTTTCCCTCCATATCATCGCCAACACCCTTACCTCTTTTGCTACTGCATTACTAGACTTGTCTTCAGTTTTTCTTCTCCATCATCTTATGATCCAGAGTCACTCCCTTCTCCTTTCTCCTCAGGTTGAGATTGAATCTCTTCTTCATGCGAAGCACTTTTGCCCTCTTCTTTATCATCTCTTTCTTGTTCACTCTGTTGTTCATCTTGTGACAGAATTGAATCTTTTGGGCTTCCTTTATCTTATTGACCTGTTTCTTCATCTTTAGTTGCCTTCTCTTTATCATTTTCGCTATTTACTGCTTCCACCACATTTTCCTTCTCAATCTCATCTGTTAACCTCAACTGCAGGGAAACCAACTCTTCTCCAATTGTTGACACCAACCCTTCAACCATGGTCATCAACCTTTCATATGTTCTCTTTATTTCCTACAAAATAATAGTAATGAAAGTTATCATTACTCCAAATTGTACACAACACCAAAATAAGCTTGACATGATTTACTTACATGGTGGGTTAGCTTTATTTCTGTGTCGGATGCACTAGATGAAGCCCCACCGACACTCGTAACGCCATGTAGTATGCCTCTGTGACTATTCTTTTATGATTTCACTCTTGCTTTCACTTTTTCTTCATCCCAATAACTAATGGCATTCTCATTTTTTATGACCTTTTCTTTTCCAAGAGGAAAGTGTTGTAGGCAATAAATCTGCATATGAAGTAAATGATAACTTTGATATACAACAATAACAACATGCAGAGAGTCCACTGACAACATAAACAGCAGCCAATTACAACCTACACAACATCCAATAACAACATACACAGTGGCCAATCACAACTTACACATAAGCCCATCACAACCTACATTTACGCCATTCACAACATGCACAGCAGCCAATGACAACCCATGCTCAATCGAATGACAACATGAACAGAAGGCAATTACAACCTATACATAAGCAAGTGACAAACCAACACAGGCCACTGACCTGAGTAGCAGCCACTGACAACTCACGCTAAACCAAATGACAACATGCACACCATATAGTCACAACCTACACATCAGCCAATCACAACCTACATTTGTGTCATTCACAACATGCACAGCAGCTAATGATAACCCACGCTAAACCGAATGACAACATGAGCAGAAAGCAATTACAACCTATACATAAGCAAGTGACAAACCAACACAGGCCAATGACCTGAGTAGCAGCCACTAACAACCCACGCTAAACCAAATGACAACATGCACACCATACAGTCAAAACCTACATTTGTGTCATTCACAACATGCACAGCAGCCAATGACAACCCACGCTAAACCGAATGACAACATGAACAGAAAGCAATTACAACCTATACATAAGCAAGTGACAAACCAACACAGCCCAATGACCTGAGTAGCAACCACTGACAACCCACGCTAAACCAAATGACAACATGCACACCATACAGTCACAACCTACACATCAGCCAATCACAACCTACATTTGCGCCATTCACAACATGTACAGCAGCCAATGACAACCCATACTCAACCGAATGACAACATGAACAGAAAGCAATTACAACCCATACATAAGCAAGTGACAAACCAACACAGGCGACTGACCTGAGTAGTAGCCACTGACAACCCACGCTAAACCAAATGACAACATGCACACCATACAGTCACAACCTACACATCAGCCAATCACAACCTACATTTGTGTCATTCACAACATGCACAGCAGCCAATGACAACCCACGCTAAACCGAATGACAATATGAACAGAAGGCAATTACAACCTATACATAACCAAGTGACAAACCAACACAGGCCAATGACAACCTGCACACAGGACAATAACAACCTTCACACCAGCCAATCACAACATATACATAAGCAGTTGACAGCGTATATTTCTCCAATTGACAACATAGAGTAGTAAATAACAACATACAGAGCAACCAATTACAACGTACACAACGCATTGATAATACAACTAACATCAAAGTAAATGAATCATACCCACACTTACCATTAAGAAGTACAAGCAACCTCCCACATTTTTCGTCCCATCAGCTTTTCCTTTCTTCTTTCCTTTCTTGAACTCTGCAATTGAGTTGCAGAATTCTTTGAAAACTAAGCTGCTCCAATCATAGTGTCCTAAACTATCATTTGTCACCACCATGACCTTCAACACTTTATCACTCACCCATACGCTAGAGCCAAGACACAAGAGGACTCCTAGTACATACATAACAAAAAGGAATTCAAACTTTTCTTCCACTTTTCCTTCAATCAACCATCTTCCTATTGTTTTGTATGGCACTTTTCCGTAGTCACTCCTTAATTTCTTGAATGTTTCATCTTCATTCTCCACATTTATTTTAATATCTTCCCTCTTAAATGGTAGACCCATCAATTGATTTACATCTTCAGGCCCCATTTCATGCGTCTTCCCTCGAATTGAAATTTGCTTACTTCCAGGGTTAAACACACAGATCAATTCACCACAAAAATCTCTATAGATTTGTGAGCAGCATATGTCAACCAATTTATCAAAACCAATTCTTTTCAGTCTTTCCATCTTATCTTTACTTTTCTTCAATTGCTTGCAAACTTCCATAAATTGTCCTGGAGCACACCGTGTGTGAAAGGGAACAATATAATTCTTCCCTGTTGCTGGAACTCTCATTTCTTTAGCCCTTTCACCATATTGTTCTTTCTCCTCTTCTGTTAACTTCCCCCAAGCTTTTTTCACAGAGTTAGTGCCCTCTTCAAAAGATTTAAACTTCTTGTTTTGCTCATAAAATTCTTCAGTAAATAGTATGTATCCAAAGAAATTCCTAGCCCTTTGTCCATCTTTTCTCTTACTCTTTTTAGTCATTTTGTTCAACTGCAAAAAGAAAAAAATACTGTCATCACATCATATTTTCTTTTCCACTGAAATCTAATAATATCTTCTGCAAAATAAAATAGGATATGAGTAGATTTTGTGGCAAAATTTCTTTTTATCTTATTATTGATTAGATAGAGAAAAATCTATAAAAGATAATTAAATAGACATAAGATATTCGTAAATTTAACCGAATATATTCTAAAATCTAACCTATTCAATTATAAAATATTTACTTATCAATATGCTTCATATTTAACTGCAGAAACTTCAGTTTTCTATCACTGTAATTTTTCCTAAAGGATTTGAACCCCCTAAAAACAAATCATGCACGCCCTCATCCCTTCCATAATCAACATATATTTTAAAATAGTAAGTATCTTCAACGCTACCAAATTATTCACTAATCAACAAAATCAAAATATATCCCTTTGGATGACAGAAAGAAATGAACGGCAGTAAACAATGCTACATATGGATCATAAATCAATCTACCAGAATGAATTTCCCTTCATTGGATAGTGTAGTACAGAGCCAATAGGTGCTATATCCAACAAGTAATTTCCTTTCTCACCTTATCGCCAAATTATTCAGACATTCCACCATGGAGCCCACCATAAAAAGCCAAACAAAACCTTTATTATTTTATTACCAAACAAATCAATTATATAAAGTTCTCCCTTTTTATTCAGCAATATTAACAATAACTGATTGATGCATTTAAAAAGCTCTAGCAAATCAAATTTTTGAAAATTTTAAGCAGTGTTCTTCAAACTGATCTCTAATATAACTTAGTACCAGCCAGCCCCAACTTTTACCCCTAACTTTGATTCGCATGTCAGATCATTGTAATATCAACACACTTCACATTTCTAATATCAGAGTGAAAATACAAGTCAGGATTATCACTGGTTCCATATATGAACACACGAAAGAACAAGATAAGCAAGAAGCTTGAAATTGTTAAATATTCTAACACACTTCAGGTCATCAAGCAGCTATTTACGAACAATCAACAATTCAAATGTTCAAACATTCAAAACCAAACATCTTTCAAAATATAAGCAAGAAGTTTGAAATTGTTAAATATTCTAACAGAGAGAGACTACTTGTCTGGAGATTGAGGGCGTTAGTAGAGAGACCACCGGACCGTACCCGAGATTGAAGGTGTTGACGGCGTCGGAGCAAACAGCAATAGAGTGCGAAGCAGAGAGGGATGGAGTGCGGAGTAGAGTCGGCTAGACCATGCTGGAGATTGAAGGCGTTGAAGGCATCAGAGTAGAGAGCGACGGAGGGCGGACCAGAGACCGACGGAGCGTGCACGAGATTGGAGGCATCAAACCAAAGACCGACAGAGTGCGGACCAGAGACTGACGGACCGTGCAGGGGATTGAAGACGTCAGACCAGAGAGTGACGGAGTGCGGAGCAGCGAGCGACAATGTACCGAGCAAACACTGACAGACCTCGCCAGAGATTGAAGTTTTCGGAGCACACAAGGATGGAGTGCAAACGAGACGGCGGCGAAGTGTGAGAGGGCGATGGATTTCACGAAGATGACAACTGAAAGGAGTTTTTCTCTCAATCATGTGCTTCGATTTCTTTCTTTAATCAGAAGGGCAAGAAAGTAATTGCATGTTTCAAATTTTTTGCTATAAAGTCCCTTGGGACCTCATACACATTTTATGATTTCATAGGACCTTTCGGTAGTAAAATCTCTTCTGTGGGACTCTACAGTAATTTTCCCAAAAAAAAGTATATGGTGCATATTGATATTAGTTGTTAATATATGTCACGATAATTGTTAATGCTTACATATTAACTTGTCATTTTCATGATACTAAAAGTCTGGTAAATGACTTGTTAATATAGGCACATTACTTGTCATTGTATGCTCCGAGTTGATTTTTAGGATTTATTTATATTAATTTGATTTACAAAGTTTCACATGAAAATTTAATTTAATTTTAGCAATAAATACAATCTATTCTCCACTTTAAGTTATACGTGATAAATTAAAATGGTTTTATTTTGAATAAATTAATTATTTTAAAATAATATGAATTATTATTCTAGTATAAAGTAGGGAATAATTATTTCTACCACTATCATTTGTTAATAACGACTCTTTAAGTTATTGATACATGCACTTTCACTTGCCAGTTTCTTGCTGTTAAAAATCTAATATAACATTATGATGCAATATAATTTCATGTTACATAATTTAGGGTTGCACATGGGAAAAATTGGGCCTTGCCCAATGTTCAGCCCAAAAAAATGGCCAGCTTTGCCTAGTAGAAATCTTAACCATTTTGGGTTGGATAAAAGGTAGGCTTCCCTACCCAAGTCAATGACACCTTACCCGTACCATATGTGAAAAAAAAAAATCAATTATACTTCATAAACTCATAAAAATTATAACTATTTTTGAAAGATCAAATATAAAAATACATATTTAAAAATATCAAGTTGTTTCTAATCAATCTTTTCCTATCTCCTCTACCTTCAGTTTTTTTTTTAAAAAAAGAAAAACTTAAAACTAAAACGGTCTTTTCTCTTTTCCTATGCACAATCATTAACATCCAAATGTATATTGAAAAGAATGGACGTAAACATTAACATGGTGGGAGAGATACCAACAAGCTGTTGGTTGAAATGGTAAGTGATCTTACCCTCGTAAGAAGGAAAACATAAATTCAAATCCCGAGAAGTACACTTATTAAGAGGGCTTTAACCTTAATATTCCATGCACAACAAAGATTAGTTTCAAGCCCAAATTGGCTCAACCACTTATATATATGAGGCTTATGTAAGAGGAAAGGACTTTGGTCTTGAGCCTCCTTTTATATAATTATAATTTTTATGATTCCTTCTTCTTTTTTTCCCAATTTTATCCAAATATTTTAGCCAAAATAAAAAGAGATAATCGGTGAAAAAAAATTACACTAAATATAAATATGTGTGCGTGTTTTTAGGTAAGGTATCATTCCTTGCCCACGGCTAAACCTAGCCTGAAGACATTTTTGTTCGCTTAGCTCTTTGTTGGGCCCGTTGGGCACTTTTTTTGAGGGTTCGGGCGAGCATACCAACATGCGGGCCTCATGAAGTACACCACTTTTACATATGTTTATGCAACACATTTTTCTTATAAACATATCAAGTAATACAAAGTTTTAATTCAATCATGAGCAAAGTAACACCAAAAATTTTGCCCAAGAAATTGAGAAAAATACATATTTTTATTCCATTGATGTTGCATGATAATACATTTAATCACAACATGCAAAACTAATATAATCACAAAATGGATTATAACTTGCCTATCATATAAGTGAGGGTGTTTGCAATAATAACATGTCAATTCAGTTATTTTCGAATGTAAAGTGACTTACTGAAAGCACCATCACTACATGCTCCCTCACTTTTCAATACTTATATATTAAGTTGTCATTTTTATGCTAATAAAAATATGACATAATGTTTGGTAAAAAAAATGATATAATGTCATTTACAAGTACTTTTTTGTACATGACTTTCTCATTTAAATTTTATGTTTTTTAATTCTAAATATAATAAAATATCATAAACAATATTTATTTTAGTTTTTAGTTAATGGACTCATAATTTCATCAACAGTATTCTAGTTGAATTTTATGATACCATTGTGAATATTGGCATTTTAATTTTAACTTCTCAACATAAGCACCCTCACTTGTCAATTCCTAGTTGTTAAAAATATAATATGAAGTTATGGTATAATTTCATTTCAAGTTACATGTTTTGATCTTACATGATTTCAAGTTAGATATGCTTATATAATACATTTTGATTATAATATGACATAATATGGTACGATATTATGATATAAAGTGAGTTATCATTCTTGACAAAATTATTTGTCAATATTATCACCTTAACATGTCCATACAGGCATTCTCACATGTCAATATATTACTGCTAAAATCTTATATTCACAGCCAACCAAGTTATTAACAACTAATTCAAAACATGCCATTGTTAATACTCATTGCCCATAAAAAAAAAAAACAAGAAGAAGGAATGACATGCTTATTTAAGTTAAAAAGAATGATATGCCCAGTTAATTAAGCATTTATCTCTTCCTTTCTCTTGTTTTGAGTGTCACAACACTTTTTTACTCGCACTTGGTTTGATTGCAATTGTAAGAAATTCCTCTACTATGATGGGTTTTCAAAATAGGGGAAAAAATATGAAATACTCTTCCGATCCTTAATCTAAGATCTATTTAACTAATTTGATTAGATTAAGAAAGTTAGGTAAGTTAGTTAATTATAAAAAAAGTGACACATTTTTCTTAGAATACCATAATCATCTTTTTTAATACTCCTTCTTCCTCTTTCACTTGATTATGGTTGAGGGAGTATTCATAGGGGTAATTTAGAGAAAATTAATAAATATGAGAAATGGGTCTTATATTTAGGACCAAAACCAACTCAAGAATTGGGTCCTATATTAAGGACCGGAGCAGTACTAAGTAGTAGAAATACAATTTGAGATACTTTGGCTAGTAGTGTATAAATTTACTATGCTAATATTCAATGACATAGCAAAATTCATATTTTGGTACATAAAAAGCAATGAAATCTAACCGAATTTTAAGAATGAAAAAAGTGAAAGGGTCATGACATATGAATGAAGGACATTTGTCGCCATAACTGGTTCCATAATCACACATACTAATCTCATACAAGTCAAGAACAATCTTATGCCTCACGAGTTTCGATTAAGAGAATTAGCAACGAAGAAAGAGACAAAACCAGGGGAACCAATAAAGGGAAACGTCAAGGCAAAAGAGCGGAGTTACTCAAAGGGAGAATTGTAATAAAATCTATATATAAAAAAAAATGATTACTAACAAGTCTTAATAACAACTAAGCAGCTATAATGATAAGTTTTAGAATGGTAAATGATAACTTTTAATTTATTATTGAGATTTTTTTGTAGTTAATTTTTTTTTAACCTCATTGTAATTCTCCCTTACTCAAATCTTGAAACGGCAAAAGTCAAGGCCTTGAAAAACAACACAAATTAAGAGCAGCCAAGTGAAACAAAGCTCAGCAGCGAAATCAACCATGAATAACCAATTCCGATCAAAGGCAGAGGGTTTTACATAAACAAGGAGAAGATGAGACAAACAAGAGAGGGAAGCTTTGGTAATATGGGATTGAAAGCTAAGGAATTCTTGGAAAACACGAGCACATAAAGAGAACAAAGTGACTTCTCTCCCCCTCATCAATCTACCCGATACAAGATGACGAAGCTCTGAGGAAGGATGAATCACACAAAAGGACAAAGCATGAGGATGAAACTGTTGGAGTTTTAGTGTGAGTGTGTCAAAAGAAGTCTCATACTACTCAAGATTGAGAAAACCTTATTGTTTACTAAGATGTGAGCATGAGATAATACAATAGCTGAGAATAGGAGTCTTTAGAACTGACCGTTAGAGATGACCATTGAAGCATTTAAGTGTTTTTATTAGTCAGTTTTATTCTTTCATTAACCAGATTTAATGGCTTTAAAATGATTTAATTCACCTTAAGTAATTATTTTAAAACCGCTCTTTTAATTGACATTAAAATCATATTAAATCAGCATTATGGCAGCCCAACGATCACATATTATCTGCCTATAAAAGGCAATGTGTGGTGTATGGTCAGTGTGTGTCGAGTTCTACCTCCAAACTCTTCTCCTGTCTCTCTTCTTCTGAGTTTTAAATTTCTGCTGTTTTGTCACATTGCTCCGTGCAAGAAGGGTTCGTTTAATCCTGGGGAGTGCCGCCTTTTATTCTAACCTGTGTGGCGGAATAACTCTTAAGGACAGTGTTTTTAGACACGACTCGAACCATATTATTTTTATTATTTTTGCAGGTGTTGTCAACAATCTTAAGAGTTAGGTCACACTAAAGATACCACTCAATCACAGAGTTAGTTGTTTTAGCACCCATCAACAACGAAGTGATCATATAGGGAAGCCTCTAAGCTTTGTCCTAATTTAAAAATTTTATTTTATATGAATTTGGTTGTTCCCTTGTGTGAGAGGAACGTTGATGAGTTATATCTTATGTTTTAAGCATCAGTTCAAGATACTTCTGAGACCTCACAATGAAGAAATTGGCCAATAGGCTGCTCTTCATCTCTCTTGTAGGATTGAGATGGAAAGGGATGAACCTCTAGTACCGTATGTAACATCCCAACTTTTAGGTCTAGAAGTATCAGAAATAGTCTAAATTGGATAGGCTACTAGACCCTTTTTGAGCAGAAGTCCTAAAAATGAGAAGGAAGTCAAAGCAGTTTTAGGGACTAAACTGCAAAGTAAAAGTTTTCAGGGGCTCAAGTATAATCAAGTTAGAGACTCCAGTAAAGTCTTGAAGGCCCAAAAAGAGAAAAGAGGCTAGATACAGGCCAAGGGTTAAGTTAAAAACCTCAAAGAGAGGATTGTATGAAGTTAAGTCTAAGCAGGGACTAAACTGTAAATTCAGAAAGTTATAACCAACAGAGATAAAAATGGAAGAGTATACAGAGAATTCTAAGAAAATCCTAGAAAATGAGAAATAATATTCTAAGGCTCTTCTGTGAAGAGAAAGATGAAAATACCCCTAAGGTAACTTAAATAGAATTTATGAGGTTATGGCCGGTAAAAAGTATACCGTTTGAGGTAATTATTTGAAATAGTAAGAGACCTCAAAAATGTATACAAAAATGAGATTAAATGGTTGAAAGGTTATATTAATTTATAAAATTAGTCCAGCAATTAAAAGGCTAGTGGAATGGCTTTAATAAATTAAAAAGCTGATTATGCCGATAAAAGAGCATTTTAGTAAATAACTTTTTATACAAGGCTTAAAGGAAGTGTTATGGCCTAAGAAAATTCATAGATACTCTCTAGAATTAAAGAGAATTTATGGAGTAGACAGAAGAATTTTCTGAGCTCCAGAAGACCATAAAGAAAGCCAGAGAAACGTGAGTCAAGTAAAATAAAAGGAAACTTAGGGAACAAGTTTTGATCCAATGGCTAAAATCTAATCTCCCTTCTCCTCCACCACTTTTATGACACCTAGCACCTTCTAGAATAATGAGGTAAGGATGATGCAAGAAGATGATGCAACGAGTCAACTTAGAGTTTTAAAATTGCCTTTACCCTTTCTATTAGCCACCAAGGGCATTTTAGTCCATTCAAGCCAAAGTTTTGGCTATAAATACCCCACATTGGAAGAGCATTTTGGCAGCCATTTTCAAAGGGAAAAATCTACCAAAATTTAGAGAGAAAAACATAGGGGTGAAGGCCAAGAAGAAGGAACAAGATTCAAGCTTCAAGATCAAGGTATGTAATGGTTGTAGCATCCGATTTGATGCCTATTTCGAATAAGTTACTCTTTGTATATGATTCTAAAATTTGGCATGGTTAAAGTACACTCTATCAGTTTTAAATTCATGGGTAGAACACTTCATTTGGATATGTGTACGATTTATGGTGATTTTTCAAAGTTAAGGTTTGAAATCTGGAAACAGTGTTTAACCTTTGGAAGAGCTGCAAAATTCCGTACAATTATGGTATTTTTCAGAATAGAATTGGTTCCTGAAACTATTTTTTCTTTAAAGAGAACTTAAGGAAATTTCAGTGAGACTAGGAACCACTCAGTTTTGATTTTTTTAGAATTAATTATGAATTTTCAAAGTTGAGCAAAAATTCTGGAATTTCTGTGTGAACAGTATCTGCGAAGCAAAATTTTCAGATTTGATCTTCTTGAATCTAAGATGATCTAAAGTGGTCCTAATTGACAAGAAATGGATCTTAAGGATGGGAAATGATGAGATTTATATTATAAAAGTTAGAAAGAAAACTCTAAAACCAAGAGAAAGGGTTGGGGTTCAAGAAAGCTAGTCTTGAACTTTATATAATCTAGTGGTCCTAATAGATTGTATGATTATTGTGACTATATTTAGGACCTTTGGAACATCCAAGAGGATGTTTGGTGATGTTAATCAAATGGCCACATGGTTGGAAAGTAAAGGCAGTCAAAGAAAAAGTAAGAGTAAAGCTTGAGGTGCAAGGTATTGAACTTACCTATTGTCATTGCTTGATGTTGTATGCTTGTGTGTCGCTATGTACATGTTGTTTGAATGTTAATGTGACATGTTTTAGCTGCTGTAATTGCTATTCATGATGAGTAGATTATGTTTCCATAGCCATGCATCAAGAAGTTAGCTTTGAGCATGCTAATATGCCACTAATTAACAAGAGAATAAACAAGTTACGTGTAGTGCATTAGCATCCATCTAGCATGATTAATATGGTATTGTTTGCTACTGAGATTTTTCTGAATCTCACCCGTCCCTAACCAACTATTTAGGTCAATCATCAATGGGCAATAATGGCATGAGAAGCAAGGAGAAAAAAGTGGAGAATTGTTCATGTTGATGAATGATATTATTATTCAATGTGTAATTCTCCTATTATATAATTTATGTTGTGGATGCCAATAATGCCATGTAATTAATTATAATAGTTATGGCATGAATGAAAGTGTATGAGCATGAATAGGAAAGAGTAAGCCCATGTTATGTATGCCAAAAGACTAAAAAGAATTAAAGTAAAGAGATATTAAAGATAAAACGTAGGTCCTGGAGCAGTGAGTTTGTAGCTTCAGTTTGACCTATCAAACAAATGAGTTAAGTCACAAAATTTGGCAGACTCATAGTACACATCCCAAGCTTTAAAATGAGAGGTATATCACCTCAATTGGATGTGTACACAAGGAGATACGAATTTCCAAAATTGAGGCACAGAATTTGAAAGTTTCAGATTTTACAAAATAAACAGTAATATTTATTGATTAAACTGTATGAATTGGACAAAGATAAGTCTAATTGGATATTTTTTCCTTAAAGACCATTGAAATAGCTTTTTGTATAATTTTAGAACACCCCAATATGATTTTTATGGAATTAGTTATGAATTTTTGAAGTTGGATCTGTAATCTGAAAATTAAACAATAAATAGTAACCTGAGTAATTATGTTGAAATTTTAATCCACAGGCTTGTGTCGTGATCTGCTTGAACCATAACGCTTACGAATACGTGTTCTGAGGGTTAAAGACAGGACGTTTCACTGTAAAGGCCAAAGATGACTAGAGCATTGAGGTTTAGCTCACATATCGGAGCTCCAATTCATTTGGTTGGTGTATATGAGGAGATGTGGACATTGGTGGGTGTGAACACAAAGTGACGAGATGTTACAGGTTTGATGATATTGGAGAAGAGGGGTATGGCCTATGCCATTCACGGTGACTGGTGAAAGCACATTAAAATGAAGTGATGCTCATGGTGGGCTGTGATTATTACTACCATGGTTAAGTGCCGAATTTTCCCTCCTACCAGATTCGTCTTAATCTTTGTGAGACCACATACCTGTCCACATGTGAATCTTATGCTTTGAGAATTCTTAGATCATCAGAGAGAGGTCGACAAATGATTGCTAGGCAGGTGTGTCTCTATCTTGAAACTTGCCTCTATGATAGTGTTCATATGTGTGTGTGTATTAATATATATATATATATATATATATGTATGTTTGAATGATACGAGATCTTTATCATGGTTAGTAAATATGATTATTAAGGTGGCTTCATAGCACAAATGCTTAATAAGTCTTCGTGATTGTTATAAATACTACTCCTGGTCCTAATTATAAGACCCAATTGACTTATTTGAGGAGATTAAGGAAGTAAGTTAAGTTGGTTATTTATAATAAATAAGTGTTGTCATTCCTAAAATATCCTTGCTAATTAAGTATATTGGCTAAAACTATCATATTAGAAGGATTATCTTGGAAAAAAATACATAAATATAAAAGAGAAATGGATTGGATCTTATAATTAGGACCAAATAAAAGTCAAATTGGGTCTTATAATAAAGACCGGAGGAGTATATTTTTAAAGTCTTTTTTTCCCTTTGGAAAGCAGGACGGTTTCATACGTTGGCTTATTATATGTCTCCGTTATATAAATTACCAATACTCTAAAAGCATATTAATCGCTGGAGTATTGAATGGTGCCAACAACAATATTGATGATTATTTGTACGATTTTATCGGTTTTGGATAATGAATACATTGATTGACTTTAATGATATGTCTGTGACTGTGAGGAATATAATCAAAGTTGTTTTTCGGTTTTGGCAATAAAATACTGGGTGATCATGTAACCATTATTGACATTTGGTGAGTAACAAGAATTGCCTAAGTGGATGTGAACAGTGTTGGACTTAATCAGTTTTTAATAAGGAAAAATAATATTATAAAATAGCTCCTTACATCTTTGGAAAATGCGTTAGTAATTGTGGCGGTGATGGCAATTTTGATAAAAATTAAATATTATGATTATGGAATGTAAAAACAAATAAACGATGAAGTTTTCCGGTATATATTTTGTTCATTAATGATCACTTTGGCGTTCATGGCATGATGGTTTCATGGTTGTCTTGTTGGAAGTTTAATGGTTATCTTAAAAGATACTATTAAATTACATTAATTTTCATAACCTCCACACTTAAAATATTATTGACGTTGGAGGTTGGAGGTTTTATTGCCTTATATATGTTGATGAGTATGATTCATTGGGGAATTTAGTTCCTTCCGTTGAAGTCTTGGAGGTTCAATTGCTTTTGATGGATGAATACATTAAATTGATTTCAATAATATTCGTTAGATATGTTGCCGTTAGTCCTCTAGAAGAAAATTTAGTTTTGTAGTAACTGATACTCTATGGTGTCGTTCGGATCATTGCATACGAAATCATTGTCATTTATTTGTTTATTTTTCATCATGAAAGACTTCCGGTTATATAGACATTGATGACAAGATGTCTACGTTTGTATTCAAAAATGATGAATCATTTAGAAGTGGCATGAAGACATGCATTGTTGTTTTAGTGATACTGGGAAATATTTGACTAATATACAAAATATTTAAATGGGCCGGAAAAAAATCGTGTTTCAGTGCACACATTGATTTAATTTAAAAAGAGAATATAACTAAGGGGATGGTACAATTTGCATATTGTAAATAGCCATATAGTTGTGTTGCCGATATTTTAACTTTGGAGATTTTGTGACATTTTTGTGAAATCAGAATGATATTTTCTTTTCATTCTAACTTAATTAGAATTGTCATTGATGAGATTATTGATGAGGTATGAAAATAATTTTTCTATATAAATGAGATATTTGAAAGTGTGGGGGTGCTTGAAATATGAGGTACTTTTTAAAAAAAATATTCATGGAGAAAAATATATTTAATTGTGTTAACCTTATCTTACAAATCTCAATATGTATGCTGTGATTAAAAAAAAACAATGGAGGCTTTGTTATTTGCTATTGAGGGCAAATTTTGTGAATTATCAAGTTTTTGTGGCTTGAAAATTAAATCATTTATTTTGTGTAGAAATAAATGTGCTTTAATTTTCATAACATCATTATTTGTGGATAAATAAATTATCTTGGTACAAATATGCATGAGTATGTATAACAATTATGAGTATTGAATTTTAATGTGGATATGAAATATCATGCTTTTTAGCTTTGAAATTTAAACAGAAGCATACATGAAACAAATGTATTTTTGAGTGTTTAAATAATAAAGATAGTGACAAAATCTCTCAAGTTGAGAAGTGTTTCCAGAGATTGTACCTAAAAGCTAATATGTGAATATTTCTATGATACTTTGTTTGAGATAATTGTATAGCTCAATCTGTATATGTATAAATTTTTGAGAATTTGTTGTATTAAATTAAATTAGTTCCAGTGACGAAACATGTGTTGTAAGATTGAGCATATGTTTAAATGAAGTCCTATGAGGGAAATTAAATATCGAGGAGTACCGTAAATGCTGGTATCTTGTGCGATGGATTCCCAGTGCATTAAAATACACGGATGTTAATTGAATTTCAAGTTATATGAGAAAATCCACTGGTGATCATTCATCTTTAATGGTGATTGAAGGCTAAGTTGTTGAAAACTTCTCAGCAAATATTTTGGTGTAAAACCAACACTTAGTGTTGATGATTTGTGATTGCCAAATGGCAATAATCATTGTAGAGGAAACAATGATGCAAGTACATATCGTTTAAGATACTATGTAAATAAGCTAGCTTAAAAATTGTAAAGTTATCTCAATTCATTTTGTGAGGTCAAAAGTGGACCAAGCGGATTCGTTAATGAAAACTTTGGGAAAGAAACAGACTTTAGAGACATCGAGGGGAATGAGACTCAAGCCAACATGAAATTAACAACGATAGAAACCCAACCTATGATTGGAGACCCCATGAAGAAGGTTCAAATGGGAAAAACAAGTCGTCTGTTAGTTCTGCGAGCACTATTATAAATTCATAGTCCCTTCTTATGATGTGAGAAAGTGCTAGAATGCATTTCTTGGCGAGGCTAAGCAAAGCTCTTAATGATTTCATAATCCTACGGGATGGTATGCTCATTGTAGGTACGCTTAATGAAATCACCTCCACGAATGTGGAGCAAGGCCGCTCCTATGAAATCGTGGCGAAATCTCTAGAGCATTCATTAAGAACTGGGCACGCGCATGGCCATCATAACACACAAAACCGCCATTAACAGCGGAAATTGTGAGGGTATAATTTGACTCTTAATGCTTCTAGTACACACCAAGAGTTGTTGGTTCATAGAAGCAGGCTTCACTGACATCTTTGTGTACTAAGTGCTATTAGTCTAGGTGTGGTTCATAGTTCGAAAGACACCAGATTTGAAATGGTTATACCCATGTATGTAACTCAGATGATAATGCTCCTTTTGACACGTGGGGGATTTTTGGAGTTTTAGTGTGAGTGTGTCAAAAGAAGTCTCATACTACTCAAGATTAAGAAAACCTTAGTGTTTACTAAGATGTGAGCATGAAATAATACAATAGCTGAGAAGAGGAATCTTTAAAACTGACCGTTAGAGATGACCGTTGAAGCATTTATGTGTTTTCATTAGTCAGTTTTATTCTTTCATTAACCAGATTTAATGGCTTTAAAATGATTTAATTCACCTTAAGTAATTATTTTAAAACCGCTCTTTTAATTGACATTAAAATCATATTAAATCAGCATTATGGCAGCCCAACGGTCACATGTTATCTGCCTATAAAAGGCAATGTGTGGTGTATGGTCAGTGTGTGTCCAGTTCTACCTCCAAGCTCTTCTCCTCTCTTTCTTCTTCTGAATTTTAAATTTCTACTGTTCTGTCACCTTACTCCATGCAAAAAGGGTTCGTTTAATCCTGGGGAGTGCCGCCTTTGATTTTAACCTGTGTGGCGAAATAACTCTTAAGGACAGTGTCTTTAGACACGACTCGAACCATATTTTTTATTATTTTTGCAGGTGTTGTCAACAGAAACTTGGTTGCAGAAGATGAAGGACGTTGAGACTGAGACACACACATGTGAGAGGGAGGAAAAAACTGGTTAAACCAGCAAACTAAGTTGGGTTTTCGTGAGGTCCACAGAGAGAGGAGGGAGAGGGGCTAAAAAAACCGATTAATACTACCGTTAGTTCTTTGATCTTATCATTTTTGGTTTAAAATTTAATCTCATTTTGATTATGATTCTTCAAATTCAAAATCAGTGATTTTGGTCTTTAAAATTTAACTTCATTTTGATTATCTTAAATTTTTTTTGTCTCTAAAATTTTATGAATCAGAACTAAAATGAAATCAAATTTCAGTGACCAAAATTATTATTTTAAAATTTTGGAACCAAAACTAAAATGAAGTTAAATTTCAAAAATTAAAGATAATATTAACTTAAAAAAAGAAAATAAAAAATAAACCAGTAAATTTTTGATTTGGCCGTTATAGCTTCTTCACTGTTACTGCACCTATATTTTTTTCTCCGGAAAATCCCAATTTAATTAAAAAACAAAACACCCTAATTTTTTTTTTACATTTTATCTTCATTATACAAACTGTCCATATATTTTGAAAATATATATTTAAATCTAAATATTATTTTTAATTAAAATTTATATCAAACAATTTTTTGTTTCTTATTTTTTTGGTGAATACTATTTTTTATTTACAAATTTGCGTCTTATTGTACTAACTCCCTCAATTTCATGAACAATATGAGACGAAGAAAAACATAGCTTAACAAAGTATTTGGGTAAAAGCCAAACTTTAATTTTATAAGTAATTTTACAGTGTGCAAAATAAATATATAAAAAATTTAGTCTCAATTTACGACAAAATATTTTTTTAAGAATATTTTTATATTTTTCCAGACATTCCCCGAATGGGTTTTATCAAACAACTTTAATTCTCTCATTCTTTTCATGAATCTACGGTCTCCAAATGATTAGTCAACAAATCATATGGCAAGCATGGATAGAGGAGCATCAAATGATCTTGAAAAAATTATAATGAAGTTTCAAAAAAAATAATTACAAAAAAAATTCTAAAATTATTATTTTTTTAAACTTATTATTACATGTTTAGGTTATTATTAAAACTTTTTAGTAATAGTTGATCTCATTGTAATTCACCCAATAATCATATGCAGCTTCGCCTTGGAGTACAACCAAACATGCCCTTGAGTTGTTTTCACTTTCCTCAACAATCTTTGCACCTTTGCTCTTAGCTGTATTAAAGGAGTGTTTGAATAGAAATCATGTTTTTAAAAATACTTTTATAATATACGAAGTAAATAAATATATAAAAAAATTTGTCTCGATTTATAAAAAAAATATTTTAAAAAATACTTTTGAGTTATCTAAATATCCTCTTGGTAGATTTTCCGATTGGATTGATTTAAACCCAGAAATATTTTTAAAAAAACACACACGCAGAGAACAGAACAGGAGCATGAACAGCAAAAAGATGAATGTGAATCCAGAAATTCTCAAAATCTAAATTTTTTTTCCCCCGTTTCTTCAGCAAATTTTCGAAGCTAGACTTGGAAGTTGTAATACTCTCACCTGGGTTGTTGTTTCTTCAGCAAACGGCATAGGAAAAGTGGATGTCGGCGGCGACGGCGCTCCTCTTGCTTCTACGACTCCATCAATAATTGATTTCAGACTCCACCTTGTAGCTTACCACCAAATAGAAGAACCCTTTCGATTGTTGATTACAAACTCCACCTTTGAGGTCAGAATCTATCTTCAAATCTTTTATGTGAAAAACGAAACAATTTCAAAGAAAAGGAAGAAGGTGTGAAGATAAAAGGCAAGAATGAGCGTCGCTGACTTTGAAGAAAGGGATTAGGGAAGAAGAAGACGAAGATTGTCGTTGAAGCTGAAGAAAGGATCAAGGCATGTTTCGTATTGGCATTTTTCTTAAATTTTTCTTATGATGTGGCATATTATGTGAAATAATAGATCCTACGTGGCAAAGTTATGTCGGTAGAGCTGTACTAACGGTTGGTCTGTTAAAATAGGGTGGCATAATCCAGTTTGATTAATATATATATATATATATATATATATATATATATAGAGTGGCATAAATATTCTAAATATATGACTTTTGGTGAAAAATTTCAGGACAAAATAATTTAAATTAATTTAATTAATGTACATAATTTATTATTATACAATGAAAAAAATCGATAAAGTGCAAATTTGTCTAGGAATTTTTACTCAAAAATGCTGGGTATTTAAAAGATTTTTTTAAGTATAAATTTGTCCTAAAATTTTTAAATCATAACAATTTTATCTCTGACAATTAAAAATGTTAATAATCAATGCTATTATTTTAAAACGTTAACATTAAGTTTTTAATGATATATCACAGGATTGTGATAATTTTAAATTTTTGGCGTAAATTTATATATGAAAAAAATTTAGGTATTTGACATTTTAAGTAAAAACTTTCGAGACAATTTTATACATTAACCTATTAAAAATATGTTTTTCTAAGTTTTTTTTTAGCTATTTCAAAAACCTAAATAAATATTTTTTAATAAATGTGATGAAACAATAATACAAGAGAGAATCCAAAAAAATACTTAAAATTTTATAACATAATCAAATTAATAAAATTTATAATATGTTAACAAGTTTTTTCTTTAGAAAGTCTGAATATCTAATCATTTGTCACGCACACACACGCCTATCTCTCTCTCTCTCTCCCCCTCTCAATTTCCTCCTTCCTCGTCCCTCTTCCGCGTTAATTTTCACTCTTGCAAGTTCATGAAAATGGCTTTCTCCCTCTTCTCACTCTCGCTGTTACTGCATTTTGCTGTCCTCTCATTCATTTGTTTCGCTAGCGACCCAATGGTCTTCACTGAGCTTCGGGTCTCTTACATCACCGCCTCTCCCCTCGATGTTCTTCAACAAGTCTGTTCTTTCTTTTTCTTTGAACTTGCTTCGTCATCTTCATCGTCGTTGATGATAATAGTAATTTGCATTTCGCTAATGATTCTTCTGAATACGCGTGCATTCTTTGGGTGGGAAATTGATTATACGATTCTAGCACCTCTTCGTTGCATTTAACTTTCTTTTCAAATTTTGTCATTTGTTACCTGTTAAAGAATGTATGTATTTGAATGGTATAATGGATAGTTTGAATTTCACCGTTCTTGGAGTGGAATCATTAGCCTGTCTACTGCTATTAGTTTGTCTCACCATAGAATCATTTCGCTACATTCTTTCGCGTTTTTCCGTTTTCCTTGCTTGACTTTTTAGTTTAATTCATAATATCGACCTGGCTCAACAAGACAATGGCTTATGAGTATCAAGTTGGTGCCTTTTGAGCATCGTTGAAACCGAGTAGGCTAACAAAGTTATTAATTTTACGTGATCTTTGCAAGATTGAAACTCATAAGGGCGTTCAGAGGCCTTCATTTTTCAAGAAGGAAAAGACAGGAAATATTATTTTTCAAGATTGAAACAGTACGCTTAGTCTTTTTTTAAAATGTTAAATTTTGATCATAAAAAATGTTAAATTTCAACTCAATTGTGTCTTTCATAAGAAAACAAAAAAAGTGTTTTGAAAACTTTAGAAATCTAAAATCAGTGCATGCATTGCTGGATATGTCATTGATATTTTATATTTATTATTCCGCGACGTTTTTTCATATCTTTTTGTATGTTTTCTCTGATTATATCAGTTCTACAATCCAAAGATTCCTTTTTTCCTTCCCGCTGATTTCTTAAACTGTACAGTGCCCTTTGAACATTGTCTGACTCCACTGTTCAATACAATTTTATTCCAGGTTATTGCTATCAAGGACAAGTTTCCAGGCCCTCTTATAATTGTTACTACTAGTAACAATGTAGTTGTGAATGTGCTGAATGAATTGGATGAAGATCTGCTTATTACTTGGTTAGTACCAAAAATTACGATTCTTATGCTTCTACTCTCTCTAGTTTAAGAAGCACTGATGTTAATGCTGACACACATGATAATACTATCCCCATAACAACAAAATATATAATATTTAAATACATGGAAGCACCCTGTTATGCATGATATTTATACATGTTTAATATATTCTGGTTAGTACTTCATTGTTCTTGGTTAACATGTTTAAAGTTAAACGTCATGGCAAATGTCTACGCTAGGTCTGGGGTTCAAATGTGAAGAAATGCATGGCAAGATGGTGTTCTTGGCACAAATTGCCCTATTCCTCCCAAATTGAATTGGACATACCAATTTCAAGTTAAGGATCAGAATGGGAGCTTCTTTTTCTTCCCTTCTCTTAATTTCCAAAGAGCCTCTGGTGGTTTTGATCCCTTTGTCATCAATAATAGGGAGGTTATCCCAATTCTTTCGCGCAGCCTGATGGGGATATTGTTCTTATTATTGGTGACTGGTATGCACAAAACCACATGGTTAGTAACTGTTTCAATGATTTTTATTGCTTTAAATTTTTAATATAGTGTATGTTCTATTAAATGCTTATTGATTATTTACTAAAATGCTTCCCTTTAATTTAGGCCCTGAGAACAATACTTGATAATGGCCAAGACCGTGGCGTACCAGATGGAGTTCTTATCAATGGTAAAGGACCTTACCGATACAACACCACTTTGATACTTGATGGCATCCAATATGAAACTATTAATGTTGATCCAGGTATTGTCCTCTCTCTCCATGGTACTTGAGAAGATAGTTTGTCTCTCCATGCTACTGTCCATTGGTTTTGTGTAGCCTTTTCATGTCTACCGTAGCTTCGTCATTTTTAATGGCTTCAATTGCTTTCTTGAGTACATTATTTTACCAATACATTTCTCACTGTAAGTTGTCACACTTTCTTTTGCTTTTTTTCTCTCTTTTGTATTTTTTGGCAATAGACTCCAATGTATCCCCACTGTTTCATTTCCTAATTGGGAATTTAAAATGTTTTTTCTCATTTTCCCTAAAGTTTTTTTTCTCTATGACAACCATGTAAGAAATTGAAAGACACGCAGCGGAAAATAACTTTAAAATTTTCCAATCCCTTGCCCAGATCTACCAATTGTGTTTAAGTCAAGTAGTAAGAGGTGTTACCTACGGTATTCGAATCGTTGGTGGCTCGGGGATTTCGACATTCGGGATGCCTATGCTCTCATTTTGTTCGTGAGAAGTCGACAACTCAGATCGGCTTCCTCTACTGGTATCCACACGAACAACGTTCCAATCACGAACGACGTGCTAGCGCCTCTTGTCCTTCTAGGGTTTTTTTTTTTTTGAGAATCCGTCCTCACCGTCTCTATTTTGGCCGTTTCTTATCTGCAAACCTTTTGCACTCACACACACACAAAACCCTAGCTCCTAAATTAATTCCGAAATTAATACAATATCATATATTGCGCAATCTGATAAGAAATCAATTAAATAAATACAGTTTATATATTAAATCCGTCCTACAGATTTAATTCACTTATTCATTTAATTCAAAATAAAGATATGACGAAATTATATTTGATCTATTCTAATAAATCAAATTTGAGATATTATATTATACCTTATCAATTTAAAAATGATATAGATTTAATTTATCCTTATAAATCAAATCTTATAAATATCTCTTATATCATATAATATATATATACACGCGAATTTATATATATATATATATATATACACGTCCACCCTAGATTATTCATTGAATCTGGACATATCTTAGATTCAATGAATCTGGATATCATAGCTCATGTTGGGTTATTTTGTGTGCGACCCTATAGGCTCATATGAAGTTGGCAGTGAGCCATTTACTATAATGACTCACAAGTCGTAAGCGGTTTCCAGCAAGACATCACGACTACCCAAATCATATGAGGATCGATGAACGATGTAACCTTTCATACAACCATATCATATTCCTTTTGTCACACGACATTTTGGTCATGGATGAGGCATGGAGAACGTCATCCTCCTATTCCTGACCGTTACTTTCTCGATCGCTGAGTAGTCTGAGTATAGAAATGGAACTACCTTTCCATTATAGTATGGCCATACATTTCTCAGACTCACTCATCGAGAGGCCCAGTAATATCTCTCTACGAATGTGAGGGACAAATTCCATCTTGACCATTCACATTTCTCCATATGAAAAACCATTAAGCCTGAACATAGTCTTTATGATCACTCGGTCAAAAGTGACTTTTGACTAGGTCAAAGCTGAGTGTTTCTCATGTAGGAATCCATGATGATCTCAGGTCAAAGGGCATAGTGACATGGTTTGTATATGAGAGAAGCTTATGACTTAACCCATGCAACTCTCTCATAGTGGGTCGGTCCAACACCTTGTACTCTTACATGTGCCTATGACTTTGATTTATATCTCTATACATCTTCAAAGTCATACTGGTCTTATTTTATCTCTGCTCCCACATAGATGACTGACTAGGGACATTTAGGATAAGATCATGAGTTATCCAAGGATAGTCATCATAGTAAACATGCAAATAATATGATAACATAATTAAGAAATTCATAAATCAACAATGTTCATAACACAATGATTGGCCCCTAGGGCACAATTTCCAACAAACCAGAACTGATATGGTGTAGGATATTAAATAATGTGAGACATGACAAGATATTTAATCTTTAACTATGATTTGAAGTGCAGTGTTGTATTTGGTACTAAAATTAGCATAATGAATATGACCTTGGTACCTTTTTGTAAAGAATTAGTGCTTATTAATAAGGTTTATTTCTAGCATTCTATTATGTCAATAAGATTTGGGCTGGACACTTTGAAACCTGATCAAAAGCACAAACAAATTTGGTAGGCAAGACATACAGAATTCGCGTGCACAATGTGGGGATGTCAACTAGCTTGAGCTTTAGGATACAGAATAATAGTCTATTGCTGGCAGAAACAGAGGGTTATTATACAGTTCAAGCAAATTATTCCCAATGTGATATGCATGTTGGGCAGTCTTACTCTTTTCTGGTTTCTATGGACCAAAATGTGAGTTCAAACTACTATATAGTAGCAAGTGCTAGGTTTGTGAATAGATCATTATGGCAAAGGGTCATTGGGGTAGCGATCCTACATTATTGTAATTCCAAGGGACCTGCTACTAGTCCTTTGCCAGACCCCCCAAATGATGTCTACTACAAAGAGGAATCAGTGAATCAAGCACGAAGTGTGAGGTATGTTAGAATTTGATAACATCTTCTCTTACAATGATTGCGGCTCTTCAGTTCAATTTTCCTTTGTTCTTAGAATATTAGGTGTTCTTTTGTCTTAACATCTTGAACAATGTTATCAAGGTACCCTAGAATGTAAATATCCATTTATCATGTGCTTCTATAGTGACATATGAACAAATTAATATCATAGTTTAGTTTTGTTGCATAGCTGCAAATATAACAAGAAAGCCAATTGGTTCTTTACTACATTTTTCTTTCTTTATGATTCCATTCTTTACTTGAGTATTTTCAATAAATTATTTGTATTGTTGATCAAGCAAAATACTTCTGCTAGCGGAGATCATCCCAATCCTCAAGGATCCTATCATTATGGCTCCATCAACATAACCAACAATTATGTGTTAAAGATTCTGCCACCATTGACAATCAATGGAGAAGTTCGCGCTGTCATTAATGGGATTTCATTTGTTAAGCCAAAAATACCATTCCGGCTAGCTAACCAGCATAACTTGACAGGAGTTTATAAGCTTGATTTTCCCAGTAAGCCTTTGAATAAGCCTCCGTTAATGGACATATCTATGATTAATGCTACTTATAAGGGGTTTATTGAAATCGTGCTGCAAAACAATGACACCACAATGTAGAGTTTTTGTTTGGACGGCTATTCAGCTTTTGTAGTTGGGTAGGAATCCTTCAAATGTTGTTACTTTATAGAAGCCTACCCTTATGTGCTTGAGTGTAATATTATATTCTGTTGTTATATCATTTGAAGAATTTTTTTTGAATGCAGGATGGCTTATGGTAATTGGTCAGAAGATTCCAGGAATCAATACAATAAGTTGGATGCGATTTCTCGTAGCTCAATTCAGGTGTGCCTTCACTACTAGAATGTCATTAAACCTTTTCTTTTCTTTGGGTCAAGCAATTATCATTAGCTGACATTTGATATTAAATTTCTCAACTTCGATGCAAGTTAGAAGAAATTTGGGCTAATTCTTTGTTAACTGAGTTGAACAAGAAACTTTCTTCTTGAGTATTTTATTCACTATATAAGTTGAATTTCTTAGCAAGGTATACTAGATATAGCAAAAGTTATCTTTTTTGACGCTGCTAAATTCATTTCAATAGGAAAGTGCAAAAGAGCCTTGCTTTAACATTAGTTTGTGAGGTTGAAGATCTTAAATTTCATATTTTTATTGGCTTTGTAGGTTTATTCTAGTGGATGGATAGCAATCCTGATTTCTCTTAACAATGTTGGATCATGGAACCTAAGAGCAAACAACCTGGATAGGTGGTGCCTAGGACAAGAAACATATTTGAGGATTGTGAATCCTGAAGAAAATGGTGATACAGAGATGGCTGCGCCAGATAATGTTCTATATTGTGGCCCCCTCAATTTTCTGTAAAAGTAAGTGCCTTCCCTCATGCTTGCAAAAGATTGTACCGAGTCTTATGTATCATTTTTTTTTCTTTTTCTTTTTTTTCTTTTAATTTTGCTTCTTTGTTTACCTGTAGGAACCAAAACTCATATTCTTATTCGCCGATAGTTCTGTTTAGAGGATACTTAGACACTATCACATTGACGTCTTTTTTAATGATTTTGTTGTCTATGTAAGAACGTAACTCATTTTTTATTGGCATTATATATATAATTTAGATTTAGATAGTTGACTTCATTCAAATTTACGAGGGGGAAAAAAACCCTTATAGAGGAACAAATGGGGCTTCCACGTAATTGAGAATTTCATAATTAAAAATTTATCTTATTCAACTTGAATAATCAGAATACAATAACTTTTAGATACTACAAGTAAAATAGCTACAATGAACTATATTTAGTTTACATGACACGTTAATTTGATGGAAACTCAATAATAATGAAATTGCTTTATTAGGCGTGGTTTTTTAATGTTTGTTTGTTTTCTTTTTTTCTTTTTTTAATTTTGAGAGGTTTTTTTGTGTCCAATTTTCTTTTTTCGTTTTTTTATTACCCAGAGTATTCTCTCACTCGAATGATGAGAGACTAATCTTTCGAAGTACTGTCAAACACCATAACGGGAACCTCTCCCAACAGTATTGCTCTATACACACCGCTCCAAGAAACTTCGTGTCCAATTTTCTGGAGGGTCAGTGTTGAACATGTCAAACTCCATCGTCTCCCATGTTCCCAAGTCCGTGTGAGAAGTCCAGAGCCTTTGCAGGAAATCCAGATTCTGAGTTTTCTCCGGTATATGGAGGGAAAAAAAAAAAAAGTACCGTCAGCTATTCAAGTTAATTGGGCCTGAGGGACCGGTATGTGTTCGTATATGGGCTAGCAGTGTATCGTGTTGAACAAGTTTATGGATCCAGTTTCCCTTTGAATCAATGACAAAAGTTTCATTTTTTTAAAAGGGTGCCACGTGTGTTATTAATTAGTTTGCTTGGTTAATACTATCTCTAGTGATCAATATAAGAGTTAGTTTAACTTTTAATTTAGTCCTAACTATAAAATTTCAATCCACTTTGTCTTTTATATTTATTTTTTTAAAGTAATCTTTGTAATAGTTGCATATATTAAAGGTTTAATTAAATGGTAGTTTTAGTTAATACACATGATTAGCAAGAGCATTCTAAGAAAGATAACACTTATTTTTCTATAAATAACTAAATTAACTAATTTTTTTAATATTTCTAAATTAGTCAACTAGACCTTGTATTAAGGATCGGAAGTAGTACTATCTTTTATCATTAATTTGATTTTGTTTTGGTTTTAATTCTTGAAATTTGAAACTGTGTTTTGGTCTCTAAAATTTAAAACTAATAGCTTTGGTTCCTGAAATTTAACTTCAATTTTGTCCGAATAAAGATTTTTGTGGTCTCAATAATAGTATTTTTGGTCCTTGAAAACAAGAATCAAAATTAAAATAAGGTTAAATTTCAAGAACAAAAGCTATTGATTTTAAATGTTAAGGACCAAAACTCAAACAAGGTCAAATAAGGTGAAATTGTCCTATTGAATCAAGTATATATACGTCACTCACTAACCAATTTGTGTCCATTAATTCAATCTTATTAAAGGAATACACATGCCATGCGAAGAGTCTTAGTGATCAACAAAATAAGCATATTCCTAGCATGCCACGTTGTCTTATTCATTTTTATTATCTTCTCATTATCCCTATTTCACATGTTCAGCCAAAATACAAAAAATTAGCATGAATAAATAAGGATAGAAAAATAAAAGCCTCCGTAAATAATTCAAATTAAAACTGTAAAATGAATGAGTGTTTTCAATTCAAAATAATTATCATTAACAAATATTTCACCCAACATTAATTAGAAACGTTGAAGTGTTGACGGTTCACCGCTTTTTTTCTTTGCTATCTCAAATCCTTGCCCCTCCAATCGTCTTTAACCCTACTTCTTAAATTTTTTCAAATCAAAATTATTAAAAAAAAAAAAATTTCTCCTCTTTCCGTCATTTCCCTCATACCAGATGCAACCTAAAGGAAGAAGTCAAAGTTGTCTTAAGCTATATGGTCCTGTTAGATACAAAGCATTGAAAATGACGGTTGGAAATTGGGATTGGATTGAGAAAATCTATTAAAAGAATATTTAGCTTGAGAAATTGCTTATTATATGAGATTAGACAAACTATGTATGGGGATTGAAAAATACTGTGAGGGAAGTGATATTCCCTAATCCTATCTCTATGGGTTTGCCTAATCCCATGTAACAAACAATTACTCGTACTAAAGACTTTTTTAATGATTTTTTTCAATTGCAATTATAGTCTATATCCTTCATTTTTAATACTTTGTACCAAAAGGGACATATGAGATTCTTACTCTACTTCCACCTACCATGGCGGCTGATACTCCATCGACGAGCAGAAATTCCTTGAAACGATGTAGAAAGGTAGAGGTAATGGAAGAAGAACATAGCACTCGTTTCAAATTACTTCATATTTCTTTTCGAAGTTATTCTATAGAAATTGCACGGAATAATATCACTTGGGGAGGGGGCTAAGGTAGTCAGTCAGGCAAGAACTGTTGGTGTTATCGACGCGAAGCTCAGCTACGTACTGTATATTATGCTTATACTTTGCTCTTCTTTTCATTGTATTTCCGTTCTTTAGAATTGACCTCCTATATATAATAATGGTCCAAATTCGTAGCTTGAGTTTAGATGAATAGCATGTGGTACACTCCCCATTATTCTACCATGTGCCTACATGCTCAAAAAAGTTTACAGAGGTACTCATGACCAATATGATTTGATTCGTAGAGTTATGTAATTCATATTTTCAAGTGACCTCTTCAATTCTAGGAGATAGGAAACAGTTTTTCTTGTGTTACCAGTAAAAATTATGTGTAGTGTGACAATTGTGCCCATTGTTTTTTACATATGAGATTCAGCCAAGTATTTCAGGCCAAGAAAAGAAACCAAGTAGTTTATTTGAAGCTAATTAATTTTAGCATTATAAACTAAAGTCACAACATGTTTATAGGCTTTCATATATGTTATTTAAGAGACAATAATGTGCATGGTTCCAACATTATTGCTTTTATTCTTTCCAATTACTCAAATGGAAAATTAGAAGTAAGAAAATTAAAGTTAACTGTAGAAGTGAAAGCCGCTACTTCTTCCACAAATCGTCTTTAAGTATATATAATAACTATATTAGATTTGTTGAGGTTGAATATGCACTAATTTTAAGCTGATTAAATTCTCAAAAGAGGTGAGCCTACCAAATATTTGGTTTTATTTAAACAATGGGGTATAACACTGAACAATAAAATGTTGATAATAAATATATATTGCATATTTTGAAAACTTATGGATATTTTATTCTTAAAATTAAGTTAAAATTATGACTTGAGGCATAAATGTAATCTTCAACTAACTATTTTGTGGTTTCCGGTAAAAAAACACTAACTATTTTGTGGTGAACTTTTTATGCAATATAAAAAATCACCAATTCATACTAATGCATTGCATGGGTACTGTAGTAGTTATCTTATAAACCATAAAACTACTCCAAAATACACTTTATAGGTTGAAGCGAAAGGGAGTATATTGAAGCAACCTCAAATACGATTTGAATTATGTACTTATCTAATTTATTTTTGTGCAATTATATTTATTATGCTTATTTTACATAATCTCATTTTAATTTGTATGATTGACACATAGTTGTTGTTACGGCAAAAAAGATAAATTTTTAAAGTGTAATTTTAGGGTGATAGATAAATACATACCATTGAAATGCATTTGGGAAAACACAATCCAATATACATAAATTCAGATCAAAATCATAGATTAATTAAGAAACTTGCCAAATTAAACACAATCATAATTCCAACATACTTCTCATTAAAAAAAAATAATTCCAACATACTTATATAATGTACCCAATTAAGAAGGAGAGAGAAGATAAGGAAAATCTATATATAATAAGTTGAAATATCATCCAATACTCCTCAAACTCTATCATCCAATAAAATTAAGGCAAAAGATAAGGAAAATAATTTAACAAGTAACAATTTTAACTTATCAAATGACAACAATAACTAAGATAGTGACAATTAATTTCACCAAGAGAAATTAGGTCATTTCACCACCAGAAAAAAGCCTTAATTCCAAAATAGTTCGCAAAGAAGACCATTTTAGAATTATCATATTTTTCATTAGTTTTTATATGTCTTTCTCCCTAAAAATAAACGTTTCTTCTTATAGGCCTCAAGTGTTTCCAAGCATCTAGAATATGCTTAACATATGAATAAGCTAAAACTCAACAAAAGTGTTAAGTAAAACGAAGTGCTCCGTTTTTCTGTTTCAATTATAATACTATATGTGTAATTTTGGATAAAAACATATTAATAAGACTAAGTTATGTTAATTAATATTATTTTATTTAGAAGATGCGTGAGATTTCCTTAACTCTTGGTGAGGATTTGCCAATCCACAGCAAATACATGTATAAGCCAATATATGTGCCAATATAATGATTTTCCATTAATTAATTACCTTGGAAAAATGGATATTTAATTAATTAACTTTGTTCTCACCCAATACATCAGTTCCCGTATGAGAATCCAATCTGAAACCTTTGACTAATGAATCACCAAAACAAATAATTTAAATAGTAAACAATACATGCTGATTTGTCAAAGGTCGTCCCTTACAATTGCTTACTATGTAAACTATATGCACATGGGGGGGATGATCCTGTAATTCGTAGTGTGTGATTAAAGAAAACAAGTATATATATACAACTGTTATATTGTTGCTCAGAAATTAAAATAGGGTTTTAAAGTTGCGGCGCCGTCTCTAAAGTGCACACTTGGCCAAATATTTGCAATCGCTTTTACTATTAACAATATAATAGCCGCACCATATATATATATATATATATATATATATATATATCTTTCTGGCAGTTTCTAGTCACCAATTCTAATCCTTAGCCACCACGTATGTGCGTATGCCAACAATCTTGAAGCAAAATCTGTTAAGTTTAATAACTTGAACGTTATTTCGATTGCTAACTTTTCTTTCTACTATCAATATATATGCCATCCACATAATACAAAGATCACATGAAAAATATAAGGTGAAAGTACATTCAGCACGTTTAAGTATCTTTTCAAGTATATTCAGTATTTTAAAATATTAATTTGATGTATTTATCACCCTAAAGTATTAATAATTCAGGATGCTTGATACACTAAAAAAAATAATTTAGGATATTAGACATATTTAAAAAGATAGTTCATGATGTTAAATGCACTAAAATATAATTATGGATATTGAACGCTCTTGAAAAAATACTTTAAGATATCAGACACAATACAAAATATTTTACGATACTAGATGCACATGAAAAAATATTTTAGGAGGCTAGATATATCTTAACCCAAAAATATATTTTATTTTATAAATTACAAGCCAGAAATAATATCTGATAACTTAATTGTTAGTTTTCCAAATTAGTATCGTATACTTGCATGAACTTGGCGGTCATTATTCATTAGTTTGAGTATTTTATTCGGCCGTCCTATATCCTTTACGCTCCTCCATTTTCAACGAAACCCCTAATCTAAGCTTTGAATGTTTTAAGAGACACTATAAATATATAAACATATCCTCCAGATTCACATAACAAAATACTACAAGAGCCAACACATGAACCACCGCGAAACAAAATGGCATCCATCATCATCGTTAAGCTATTCTTTTCCCTCACTTTATTTTCTTCACTTTTCTCAACATCTTCTTCTGCTTCTTCCTCTATAGATTTTTGGTGCAACCAAACTCCTCATCCTGAGCCATGCAAATCCCACATGAACCGGTTTAGACCGAACCATCCGTCAGAGTTCAGGAAAATGCTGGTTCGATTAGCACTGGACCAAGCACAAGCCATGCATAAGGAAGCTCAAGAATATGCCCCAAAATGTGTGACTAAGATGCAGAAATGTGTCTTCCATGATTGTTTAAAGCTCTACGACAATACCATCTTCCATCTAAACCGAACCCTTCATGGCCTACACACACCTTCTTGCTCCCTCTCAGACGCACAAACATGGCTCAGCACTGCCCTCACAAACATCGAAACTTGCCGGAGCAACGCGTTGCGGCTCGGAGTCGGAGAGTTTACGGTTCAAAATAATGTGAGCGACAACGTTAGGAAGATGATAAGCAATGTGTTGGCTGTGAATGGGAAAATTCTGAAGCAAGAGAATTACACAGAAGAAGAGATGAAAGCATACGGGTTTCCTAGTTGGTTTTCTGGGCGTGACAGGAGGTTGTTGAGCTTAAAGCGATCTTCGGTGAAGGCAAATCTCGTGGTGGCTCAAGATGGGACGGGCCATTTCAAGACGGTGCAAGCCGCCATTGACGCAGCATCAAGAAGAAAAGTGAAGACGAGGTTTGTGATCCGTGTGAAGAAAGGGATTTATGAAGAGAATATTGAAGTTGATAAGGATAATGAAAATCTCATGATTATTGGTGATGGATCGAGAGTCACCATTATAACTGGCAGTAGAAGCGTTAAAGATGGAATTACCCCGGCTGCCTCCGCAACAGTAGGTTAGTTATTTACTGCTTTTATATTTTTCTCTGAAATCTAAATTAAAAACTTTTTGTTGAGTCTTTTTTTAATGAAATTTCTTGTTAGTATATATTTTACATGTCTTATATACTCATCAGATCATCAATATAATAATAAGTATACTCCTTTTGATTCTAAATATAGGAACTTATTGCTTAAATATACTCTCTTTGGTTAACTTATTTTTAAATAATAAAATTACAGGTATAGATGGTGCTCACTTCATTGCACGAGACCTCACTTTTAGAAACACGGCCGGTCCTGAAAAAGGTCAAGCGGTGGCACTCCGATCAGCCTCCGACCTCTCTGTCTTCTATCGATGCTCCATCGAAGGCTATCAAGACACTCTAATGGCTCATGCACAACGTCAGTTCTATAGAGACTGTAGGATTTTTGGCACAGTAGATTTCATTTGGGGTAATGCTGCAGTTGTTCTACAAAACTGTAGAATTCTTGTAAGAAAGCCACTTGCAGGGCAAGCAAACATGATCACAGCGCAAGGACGAGGCGACCTGTTTCAGAACACCGGAATATCAATAATCAATTCCCAAATTCGAGCGGCACCGGATTTCAAGCGGGTTTCACACTCATTTGAAACCTACTTGGGTCGGCCATGGCAGCAATATGCAAGAGCAGTTGTCATGAAGACTTACATTGAGGGATTCGTGAATCCATTGGGATGGTCTCCATGGGGCGACAATGATTTTGCTCAAGATACTTGTTATTTTGGGGAATATATGAACAATGGGGCTGGTTCTTCAACAAAAAATAGGGTAAAATGGCGTGGCTTTCATGTCATAACTAGTCCAAATGAGGCAAACCAATTCAGTGTTGCTAGTTTCCTTGCTGGTCGCACCTGGTTGCCTCGCACTGGGGTGCCTTTTGCTGTTGGTGTTTAATTTGATGTTTGTACTTGATACAGAGGCAATTAGGTATAGTGCATTATTTATTTTTTTAACATTTTTCTTGGGGATTCATTTGATTTGTTGTAATTTGTGTAATGATATGCAATATTCTTTGATCATTGATATTAAATGTGTAACATCTAGATTTTTACGATTGGATGCTTTGTGACTATACACACACGTGTGTGTGTGTGTATCTGTATGTTTGTACACACGCTCTCGGGAAAGGTCCTAAGCTACATAAAGACATGAAGGATGAATTGGAAAGAATCCAAGTACTTAATAATGAAATCAAGATCAGAAGAGTAGGGACTAAATTGTAAACAAAATTATAGAAATTAATTTGCAATTCTTGAGAGACTTCTACCATTTTACTTACTAGAAAACCTTATGAGAAAAATGAAAAGATATAAAAATCGTACAAAATTCCCTGAATAGATCCACATTAAAACTATTGGGATTCATTTTTTTTGAAGTCTTAGGGGGTGTCTGGATAAAATCAAACCATGGTTTGAAGAATAGCTTCTAAAGAATAGATTTTGGGAGAATAAATTTTGTAAAAAAGTAATTTTGATAAAGTGAACACTATAAAAAAACATGTATTTTGTAACGGTTAAAAAATGACTTTTCTAGCGGTTATAACCGCTACAAATGTTTGTAGCGGTTTGTCTAACCGCTAGAAAATCAAGTGCTAGAAAGGGATTTCTAGCGGTTAAGAGAATCGCTACACAGTATGGTCAAAACACTAGAACATTTCTCGCGGTTAAAATAACCGCCAGAAAAAACAAGCAGTGGAACGCGAATGATACGAAATTTCTAGCGGTTCATAACCGTTAGAAATCTTTTAAAAAATTTCTAGTGGTTAGCTAACCGATAGAAAATTCTGAGCGAAGTTTCATTTTACTGGGAAACAAAAATTTTCATTTGGCGCCAAAAATTTCTAGCGGTTAGTAACCGCTAGAAAAGTTTGGAGGTAATCAAATTTTACTGGGAATCGAAATTTTGGAATTGGTGCCAAAATATTTCTAGCGGTTATGACCCACTAGAAATGTAGTAGGATATTTAAATTTTACGAAATTTGTCACTCTTTTTTTCATTTTCTAGCGGTTTCGGAACCGCTAGAAAGTCTATTCTAGGCCAAAAAATAAATTGAGATGTTTAATTATTAAAAAATAGAATATTCTAAATTTAAAAACCATTAAGTAGATTATATTAGAGAATTTTTGTTAATTTGTATAATTAGTAATGTATTACATGTTATACATTTGAATTTTGTAATAAATAATAAGTAATTAAGTTATGATTGTGTCAAATGAAGTGAATTAAATTTAATAAGATAGTTGAATTAAAGATAAGATAGTTTATAATATTGAACCTAAACTGTTTTGATGTGGTATTTTTTATTAACCTCTACAAATATGTTAGTAAATTATAAATAAAAACAAATATAAGCTATTAATACTTATAAAATAAAAATCACCTTACCATATAATAAAGAGGAAAAAACCGCCATATAAGAGAGTAAGAAAAAAAAGAGAGAATTATAAAGAAGAATAGGGAGAGGAAGGAAAAGAGATGGGGTAAATGAATGAAGAGGTGATGTGGTATTTATAGATATCAGCGAGACATTTTTAGTGGTTTTTTTATAGCGTTTTGATTCATTTTGTAGCGGCCTTGTATTTTTTAGCGTATAATAAAACCGCTAGTATTTGTAGAGGTTTCACAATTTGTAGCGGTTACATAACCACTACAAATTGTAATTTTTTACTTTTTAAAAAACTGAACCAATTTTAATTTATACATATTTATTTATGAAAGGCAAATTTTTTGAATGATAAAAATTTTTGAAACTGCTATTCTTGATCATCATCCTGCCTGAAAAGAGATATTAAAAAAAATTATGTTAGAATTATAATATATTTAGAAAAAATTAGTAATTAGTAGTTAATTATTTAAATAATTTAAAAAAGACATATACCTGATAATTGCCAAATTATCATCTCCTTGAGGAAAGAAGTTTTCAAAATTCAGGGGGTGGAAGGGTTCGTTGTCGTAAATAATGTCACCATCACTCATATCATAAAGACCCCATGACTTGAGGTGAACGACTATATTCCAGTCTTTATGTTTCTCGTCCTTGACATAGTAAATTTGGTGTGCCTCAGAAGCAAGAATATATGGCTCACCATCTTCAGATTTCCCATATGAATAAGTCTTGAGAAATTAATAGAGGTGATGCCCAAGTGGTCAGTAGCTAGTCCTTGTGAAGTTGTCATATTTGCCTAGGAGCACTTGAACAGAGTTACGATGAAAAGCTGGTAACTCAACTCAATGATGTTAATTAGCTTTTCATAGTAAGTGATGCCTCCAAAGTGCATATCGCCATTACTGTTGCTAGCATAACATCTCATCCCAAATGTCCCGCAAACTCCAGAGTTTTGTGTGAGCAATCCCTGATCACATCCAACCATATAGAACTTGAAGCCGTTGACATTATACGCGGTAAACCTTCGTGCATGGTCTAACGAACTGAGGGAAAGAGCTTTGAATTCATCTGTGTATGGGCTGTTGTCATTACGTATTCGACGTGTAAACCAACCGGGAAACTCTTTATGGACTCTTTTATCAATGTCAGCGGAACACACACGCCCCCGTAGCTACCGCCTGAGGTAACTTCTAAACTCACTACAGTGAAGTGTAATTTGTTAGAAGAGTCAATGAGAAACAAATATAAAGTGTAAAAGTTAGTGGGCTTATATAATACTTACTGCATGAAGGGTTTAACTTGACTGCAATTTATCAAAACATGTCTATGTGCTTGGAGTTTCTTTGTAAGAGTGAGTTTGAAGAATTCAAATCCTCCAACTGGTTTCCCGACAGGAGGAAATAAAGTTGACGTGAAAAGACCAGGAGGAGAATCATCTACACGACGCGGGCGGTTAAAAGATGTCCCCATGTCATCAAAGTACCTTGAACAGAAAGTTAGGACCTCATCTCCGGAATAATCTTCTGCTATTGACCCCTCAGGCCATGCCTTATTCCTAGCATATGATTTTAATTTTCTCAAGTACCTGCAGGCTAATATTCCATTAATAATTGCGAGCAAATGAAATAACAATGTGAAATTTAAAGAGGCAGCCGGGGATAAAAGATAATCAATTGTACCTCTCTATAGTGTACATCCATCAATAGTAAACTGGGCCAGCAACCTTTGCTTCTCAAACAAGGTGGATAGTCAAGTGAACCACAACAGTGAAGAATAATGGAGGAAATATCATCTCCAAGTAACAAAGTGTAAGAATTATTTTATTTTGCAGTTGATCAAGCTCCTTCGCTATCAAGACCTTTGCACACAACTTCTTGAAAAATGAACACAATTCCACCAAAACCACTGATGCGTCAGAAGGAAGTGTGTTTTTCAAGGCCAATGGAAGTAACTGTTGCATAAGAACATAGGGGTCATGACTTTTTAACCTAGTAACCTTTTGAGCCTGCAGATCGATACACCTTGAGATGTTGCTAGAATATCCATCTGGTACTTTTATGTTCTTCAGCATCAAAAGGAAGATATCCTTGTTCTACTTCCTCAAGATGAATTTAGCTGGTTGAAACTTGAAACTTGTCGTTCTCATCAGGCCAAGCCTCTTCACGAATTCCCCAGGCCCGTAAATCTTTTCTAGTTGCGAGATAGTCTTTGGACTTTCTAGCTTCGTTGAGCAATATATATAGCACATTATCGCACACATTTTTTTCAATGTGCATAACATCCAAACTGTGTCGTAGCAAATTAGATTCCCAATGAGGAAGAGTGAAAGATATGTTTCTCTTCTGCCATTGCATAGGTTGCGCATCAGATGTCCCACGAGATCGTCATCCCAGTCATTTAGGATCCACATTCTTACCAAACTCGACATTAACATCTTCTAACTACCGCAAAATATCCACACCGGACAAAGTAATAGGATGATCTCTCTTCTCCTGTTTCCCATCAAAGCGAATCCGTTGCAATCTAAATCTGTGCTTGGAATCGAGGAACCGTCGATGTCCTATGAAGCACCACTTGCAATTGTGTGGAAGGTGACATGGCATGGAATCAAAATTACACTCAGGATAGGCCAACCTAGTATGCACGTTCCAGCCGGACAAAGTTCCCAAATCAGGAAAATCACTTATTGTCTACATTAAGGCTGCACAGAGATTGAATGAGTCATATGCCTCAACACCATTCATCCACAGATTGATCAATTTGTGTATCAACGTTTACAGGTATACGTCTATATTATTTCCCAGTGCTTTCTTTCTAGGAATGATCGTGGAAAGCAAAAAGGAGCTCTGCTTCATGCACATCTAAGGTGGTAGATTGTATGGAATTAGCACCACCGGCCAGATACTGTAACTTGTGCTCATGTTTCCGAAGGGATTGAAACCATCGGTTGCTAACGCAAGACGTACATTTCTAGGATCACTGGCAAAGTCTAGAAATTTCGCATCAAATATTTTCCACGCCTCCGAATCTCGTGGGTGCCTTAACTTGCCATTTGGATTTTTCTCAGTCACATGCCACCTCGTGTGCTGAGCCATTTTTGATGACATATACATTCTTTGCAACCACAGTTTCAAAGGAAAGTATCTAAAGAAATAATGTATTAAAAATTTCAAATATGGAATATTTAAATACTGAACAAATAACACATTATAACCAATTGTATTGGGAATTTCAAATATCGAATATTTAGAGACAGAACAAGTAACACATTATAGTAAATTGTACCTGAGAATTTTGGTTGGTTTCTTCTTCTGCTTTTTCCCCTTCCGTACCAACTTATAGCGAGACATCTTACATCTTGTACAAATCTCCTTGTTTGTATCATCTTCCCAGTATAACATACAGTCATTTGGGCATGCATCTATCTTCTTGTAGTTCAAGCCAAGCTTGTTAATAATTTTCTTTGCTTCATAAAAAAGATGGAGGGAATTCAGCTTGAAGGAAAGCATCTCCCAGTAATTCCAACAGCATGGACATTGCCTTATCAGTCATACCACACAAGCATTTGATATGATACAAACTCACCAAGAATGACAACTTAGAATATTTTGTGCATCCAGAATAAAGAGGCTTGTCAGCTTCGCTCATGAGGTCAAAAAATTCCCGAGCAGTTTCGTTTCTAAGAAACTCCGGTTGAGGCCCCTCTACTTCATCTTCGTTGGGATCCTCACTTTCGTGAACGCCAAAAGCATCACGCACAGCATCGTTCACGGCATCAGCTTCATCCACTCGAACTCCCATCCGTAAAACTACTAGAACTAACTCAGCAACCATATCTAGTTGTTCCCCATGTAGTTGCCAAAATACATACTCTCGTGGGAAGAGCTTAAAGATCAAATGTTCTCTAACAATATCTCTGGGATGCCACTTCTTGAAATTATATTTAGGACATGGACACTGAATCTTACCATTTACAGTGGCATTGGCGAAAGCAAAATCCAAGAAATAGTTTAGACCAGCCAAGTATTGCAGAGTGGACCGGTGCAAGTTGATCCATGAACTATCCATCACTAATGTTGCTCAAATTTCGTGAACATATGACATAGGAAGCTTAAAGAGAAGTTAAAATGAATTTCATATGGAGTTCTTCAGCTTATAAAAGAGTCTGCCAACGGATACATAACAGTCAAATTTTTGTAGCGGTTCTAAAACCCTAGAAATTTCTAGCGGTTTTAACAGCTAGAAATTTGAATTCAGAAGCATTTTCTAGCGGTTATGTATTTTCTAGCGGCTTTAAACTGCTAGAAGTTTCGAGCTATGATTTTCTAGCAGTTTATACCCACTAGAAATTTCAAGGGAAGAGGAAAATTTGAATTTCTGGTAAATGTTCTAGCGGTTATCAACCGTATAAATTTTCTAGCGGTTTATAACCGCTAGAAATTTCAAGGGAGGAGAAAAATTTGAATTTTCGATGAATTTTCTAGCAATTAATTAACCGCTAGAAATTGTTAACATTTTTTAGTTTCCTAGCGATTTATAACTGCTACAAAATATCTGTGAGAATAAATTAATATTTATTATATTAAATTTTACAAAATTATTAAAATAATAAATAGGTATTAAAAGGTATCAATAATATATGTATGCATAAAATTTAAAAAATTCCATGATATGTTAAATATTAAAATACATATTCCAAGAATGATTTTTAATGTTAAAAGAATATATGTTTAGCATATGTTTTATATAGTGCAACAATATATTAAGTAATACTTGATATAAATAAAATTATAGAAATAAATAATAAAAGTAAACAAATAAACATAAAATTTAAATAAATATCCACATAAAACATAAGATAATAAAATCCAAATCCAAATAAAATCTTACACAAGGAAAATAGGGAAAATCAGGAGTGAGGGGCAGAAGCAGTGTCATCGTGATCGTCGGCCGCTGGATCCTCCTGCTGGTTCTGCTAGGGGTGGACAGGCAGCTAATTGTGTTGGGGCTGGATTGGCTGCTGGTCGCGCAGGGGCAAGACTGGTGGTAGGCGTACGTCAGGGATCTCGAGAATCAAGATGTTTGGAGCAATAGTGATCACCATATCACGCATGGCCATAGCAGCTGCCTTCAACTGGTCAAGCTGCAACTGGAACTGACGATCATGCTCCTCTATCTTGGCCTCTATCTCTCGCCTGAGCTCCTGTCGCAGCTCGTCTGAGGATGAGGAACCCAGCCGCTTCGCTCCTGCGCTCGCCTGAGAGCTCCCTGCAGTGTATGAAGGGCCAACACAACCTGAGCAGGGCAACCTAGTCAGTGTGGGTCCAAGACCGAGCCTGCTAACTCGTTCAGGGCGCTGCGCTCAGCCACGACCCCCTAAAAGTGAGGCGATGAGATCCAAGGCAAACCCCTGAGACTCACGTAACTCAGCATTGACCTGAGTCATCCGTGCCTATCAAAATTAATATAAAGATATTAATTAATATGAAATAATATTTATACTGCGATATGATATTAATATTTAATTAATTACTTACTGCCATCTCCTCAACCTCATCCGACACAAGCCCATCTCGAGGTTTGTACAAAATCGGCCATATCTCGCCATAGGTGGGCGTATATCCTTGCTCCTGCCGTGTCTTCTCCCTTTGTAAATGAAATGAAAGAAATTATTAATTACAAATTAAATACATATACACATTTAACAAACTCTTTTCAAGTACTTACAATCTTATCATAGGTGATAGGAAAGCTCCTGGATCCAGTCCTATGACGTATTGTCTGATGCCTGACGCTCCCAGTATTTTTCTGGGAAAGAGCCTGAAACAAAATGTAAAAAAATTAAATTAAATTAGTCAGATTGGACAAAAAATAAAAAAATTATAATTAATGCAATATTATCATACCATCTCGTCAGCTGACATCCTAAAATAAACATAACTCGACCAGTCTTGCTCCAGGACTCCACCAGGTATGTCTGCCAATATCTCCTGCAGGGGCCTCATTCCGTCATCTTTCTTCTCCTGCCACAGGTTAGCCCTCCTGTTCTTCCATGTCACCCCTAGTCTCTTGATCGTATCTGCCCTCAACTTCTCTCCCTGTATAAATTTGTAATTAAAAAAATAAAGAACTATATTCATTTCCCTAACATAAGTAAAAATAAATTAAATAAATAAAAAAATTTAAAAAAAAGCAATTTAAATAAAATATATATATTCATTTAACTTATTTTAAAAAATTATAAATAAAAAATAAATTATATCAATAACAAATCATAATCAAACAATTAAGTATTTTAAATAAAAATATATTTTGATTCAAGTAATTCAAAATTATCATAAGTAATAAATTAATGAAATAAATAACAAATTATTATCAAACAATAAAGTAATTTAAATAAAAAATATGTATTCATGTAACTAATTTCAAAATATCATCAATAAAAATAAATTACAACAATAACAAATCATAATCAAACAATTAAGTAATTTAAATAAAAATATATTTTCATTCAACTAATTTAAAATTATTATAAGCAATAAATTAATTAAATAAATAAAAATTTCAATACAAACAATTAAGTACTTTAAACAAAAAATATATATTCATTTAACTAATTTTAAAATATTATGAATAAAACTAAATTACATCAATAACAAATTATAATAAAAAAACTTAAGTAATTTAAATAAAATATATATATTCATTTAACTAATTTAAAAATATTGTGAATAACAAATTAACTAAATAAATAAAAAATTACAATCAAACAATTAAATAATTTAAAATATATATATTCATTTACTTAAATTAAAAATTTATAAATAATAATTTTATATTACCTTCATCATTTCCTAACCTTGTTGTTTCTTCTCCTGAGTGATTTTCTTCCAATCCTTTACATAAATGGGGAATAGGGTCCACTGCTGACCAAGAACGCGCACATACTTGTTATACAGCTGGCCATCTTTCTTGGTCGGTTGGCCTAATTCATCCAGTGGCACAACCACCCGTCCGCTAGTCGTCATAGACACCTCTCTGGCTGTCAGCCTCCTACAGGACCTGTTCTCCTCATAATCTGCAAAATTTAATTAAGAAATTAATTATATATTAATGAATTAAAACAATTTCTATATAAATTAAATAGTTGTCAAATTTAAAAAAGTTAAATAAATACTTACCCTCAAATTCCACTTCAAAACCGGTCCGGCGTCTGGCAGCAGGACACTACTCAGTATGGGGATTCTCATTCCCCTAAACCTGCTCCTCCTCCTCCTCCTCCTCACCAGCATCACCATGGGGTTGTTCATCTCCCGAAAAATGAGCCTCCTTAGTCTGCTGGATATCATCGTGCTCTATAAAGCTCAAGATATCTTCCTCGTTCAGATCGTAGTCATGAATACTCGAGAATGGCTCACCAGCATCATGACCGCTACCACCACGATCCTCACTGGGTCTTGCCCTCTCAGGATCAATTAGCTCCTTTCCTAGTTGACGACTCATCCTAATAATAGCAAATAGCAATTGTAATGAAAAATATATTTTACAACTAACAATTATTCCAAATAAATAATCATATCAAATAATAATTATTTCTATTAACTCTAAATAATAATATTAAATAATATTAATTAAAAAAAATAGATATTCCTATATTTATATTTCCTGTTAACTCATCAAAAAAATATAACTACTTCTATTAACTCTATAAAAAGTAGCCTACTATAAAAAAAAAATTTCTATTAACTCTAACTAAATTAAGCTAATCTATCAAAGTTAATATAAAAAATATAATAAAATAAATAAAATAATGAATAAAAACAAAAATTATTTATAAATAAATTACTATTCTTACCTGAAAATATGGATCTGCAACTGGACCTGGATCTGGATTTGAATCTGGATATACTTTGTGGAGAGAATTCGGCAGAGCTCCACTTCAAAATTCATGAAATAGTGAAAATGACGTGGTGGGGGATATATATGGGCCGCGACTTTCTAGTGGTTCCTGTATAACCACTAGAATTTTCTAGCGGTTTTATGTAAAACCGCTAGAAATTTCTAGCTATTACTCTGCGCCACCTTCTTATTCAGCCACATGTCACAACTCCTCGAGAAATATAAAAAATTTCTAGCGGTTTCTCATAAAATCGCTAGAAATTTTGTTGAATTACTAGCGGTTTTGCTAACCGCTAGAAAATGGAACGGCGATTTACATTCTCTAGCGGTTCTGCTATCCTAACCGCTAGAAAATAAACGCTAGAAGTTTAGCACGAACAATTCTGGCCGTCATTTTCTAGTAGTTTACCCATAATCGCTAGAAAGTTGTGGGGCCCATACCGTTTCTGGTGAAAGCACTGCGAATTTCTTGCTGTTTGATTTAAAACCGCTAGAAATGTTTTAATTTGTAGTGGTTTTCTGTAACCGCTAGAAATGTTCCGCTAGTAACCTTACTTTTTTTTGTGAGAGAGTGTTTGGATAGTTGTTATCAGAAGTACTTTTTATATATATAAATTATTAAAAAGGGTATAAGTTAATATGATAATTATATAAAACATAAATTTTATAATATAATTTAATTTTAAGAAATAAATTTGTTAATAATATATTTTTTACCAACAGAATTAATAATATATAAGGAAATGTAATTAAAAAATAATTAATGTATATATATTTATAAAACATAAGATTAAATATGTTTTTTTACAAAAATAATTAATTTTTTTTGCCAATAAAAAAACACCTCACCAGCGCCTCTTCTTGCAAGTCAAGGACATAAATCACACCACCAAGGACGACGTCTATTGAGCGAGCAAGGAGAGAGAGGGAAAAAAAAAGTGAATGGCAGGAAAAAGGGAATGAAATAATTGAGGGTTCTTTTGTGTTGTACCGTGGATCATTCTCTGCAGAGTCCAAATTTGAGCCAGGAAGCGGGAAAAAAAAAAGCTTCATCTGAAACCATGGTTTTGGACTCCAAAAGCATGGTTTTGGTCCAAACTATGGTTTCAGATAATTTGCACTTGTTTGGATGATTTTTTTTCCAAACCATAGTTTAGCCTATTATCCAACTAGCCCTTAGACTTATAGACAAGAAAGTTAGATAAAAATTGGGAAAAAAAAATAGATGTGTTACCTTAGGTGCTAGTTACCAGGTCCTTATGCATGAGAACCCCGGGCATTAGTTTGATGTCTTGGCCCAGGGCAAGGTCAAACTTAAGGATCCACACTATCATAAGCCCAAAAGAAATATATTGAATCCAATCAAATAAAAGATGGCGGGGGCATGTCTCCATTAGTGGGTTTGGATGGACTTGGCGGGCTGACCGTGGATAAAAAGCCTAGAAGCAATGTTGTAGACAATGAACTTTTGCCAACAAACCAATAAGAATTAGATCTAGCAAAAAAAAACTAGTTCTTCACAGTAAACTAAGGTTTGAATCCTTACTAGTAGATGTATTCACATGTACTATCCGATAGTGCCTCGAACATGATTGCTTCCAATGGAAGGATGCATAAGTGTAATAGAAAAAGGTTCTACCAATGGGGTTGGGTTTAATAGAAGGGATTAACTGCTCACAAGGTAATGAACAAATATTCAAATTCTCGCTAGAAGGGGTACCAACATTTAGTGTCTGATAATATCTTGAATAGAATTACTTCCTATAAGATGATACTTGTATGTATAAAAAAAAAACAACGAATTTTTGGCCCTTAATGCTATTAACAATAAATATTTATATTAAAATAAAAAAACTATGAATATTTAATACGATGTTTACAAAAATGTCCCTCATAATTATTTATTCAACTGCTGTGCATTTCATTTAATTAACTTCCCAATTACTTTCTCCCGTCCCTTATATAAAGTGTTTTAGGCATTCTTCACGGAGATTATTGAGAAAAAATCTTAGATTGCTTCATTTGTTTAAAATCATCCCAATATTTTAATTAGAGTTAAGATGCAAAAAATACCCACCATATTTTCTCAAAAGTCTGCCAAATACTCTATACTTTTCTCTTGTGCAAATTTACCCATCAATGATCAAAAGCGGAGCAAAAAAACACTGCTGTTAATCCTAATTATGTTAACCATTGGAGAAAGAGATTTTGATTGAAAATGTTGACATAGATTCTCATGTGGCTATAATAATATCCTAGTTGTTAGTAGAAGAAAAACTAAAAATAAAAATAATGCTAGCTAATATTATTTTATTAATTTATTAATTTAAAAAAGTAAAAAAATTTATGGATTTCTATTGATGCCCTTCCCACTTTCCCTACCCTTCTTCCATCTCTCTTGATTCCTCACCCTTCCTCCCTGTCTCCCCATATTCTTCAAATCGTAGAGACCATGGTGGTATCCTCTACCAATAGTGGCGGTGGCAGTGAAAGTGCAAACGGCGACCACGACAAAGTCCTACAACAGTGACGCAGCTGGAGATACCCAAATCTCACTTGAGTTTTCAACCTGTCTACCCATTCTCTTCACATACTAATGCCTATAGTGACATCATCCGTGGCAGCGGCAAAGGTCACTACAAAAAAATTGACTTTCAGCGGCGACTAAGTATAAAAGTCGCCGCCAAAAAGTCGTTGCCGTAGCAACCATGGCTGAAAACTTTCAGTGGCGACTAAAAAGGTTGCCGTTGAAAGATACTTTCAGCGGCGACTTTTAGAAGTTTCAACGACGACATTTGTCGCCATTGAAAACACTTTTGGCGGTGGCTTTTTTGTCGCCGCTGAAAGTAATGCCTAAGAAGAATTGGCTTTACCGGCCGCCACGTCATCACCGACGGCGCCACGTCATTGTCGCCGGCCACCACATCATCACCATCGGCCACCACGTCATCACCGCCAACCGCCACATCATCACTAGCCACCTCCACGTCATTGTCACATCACTCCTCCTCGCCACGTCATTGTCCAAATATTTTCACCTTAAATGTGTCTTCTTCAAGGTTCGAACTCGTGACCACCTCCTTTCGTGTCCAATCTTCTTATCGCTGAGCCAAATTGAATATGTTCATTAATATTGTAAAATAAAATATATATTATTATATTACACTTTCAGCGGCGACAAAAAAAGTCGCTGCTGAAAGTCTTAGTTTCAGCAGCAAACTTTCAGCGGCGACAAAAAAGGTCGCCGCTGAAGGTTCACTTTCAGCGGTGACACTTTTGTCACCGCTGAAAGTCTTAGTTTCAGCAGTGAACTTTTAGTGGCGACAAAAAAATCGCCGCTAAAAGTCCACTTTCAGCAGCGACAAAAAAAGTTGCCGCTAAAGGTCCACTTTTAGCGGGGACACTTTTGTCATCGCTGAAAGTCTTAGTTTCAGTAGTGAACTTTCAGAGGCGACAAAAAAAGTCGCCGCTGAAGGTCCACTTTCAGCGGCAACATTCTCATCACCGCTGAAAATCTTAGTTTCAGTGGCGACTTTTTGGTGTCGCCACTGAAAGTGGACTTTCAGCAACGACTTTTTTTGTCTCCGCCGAAAGTCGTCGCCTAAAGTCTGTTTTTTTGTAATGGGTGTAAATGATGATGACGAAATCGAGACGATGACAATGCGGTTAGATATACTCAAATCTTTGATGCTCGATGTTTTGATGCTCTTAGTCAGTCATAGGCAAAAATCAAAGGCTAGAAGACACTTGTCGAAGTCCAGATGACACGGCTAGAAGTGCTCATCGGAGAAAAAGATAGCAAGATCTGGGTATTTTGAACAAATAACACCGTTGATTCTTGGGAAAATGATAGACAAAGAAGGTGAAATATGTGATATTCCAATTTGGGAAGTTAAGGAAATATAATGACATAAAGGAAATTTCTTCTCAAGTTAGAATTTTGAAATTCAGTGAAATAACAAAAATACCCTTTGTCTTTTTTTTTAAAAAGCTCAGCCCGTCACTGGTGGCTGCGACGGCTGTCGATGGAGTTTTTTTGTCACATTTTTTTTTGCATGGAGGAATATTGGTTCAAAGTGGCAGGGGTGGGATTTGATCCCACAACCCTTTGGCCATTTGGATCAACAAAAAAGAAAAAGACCATTGGGCCATCACAAACTTCTTAATTTTATAATGCAAACAAAAATATAAGTTGGCTTTTTACTGTGACTCCAACTCGTGACAACAATTTACCTGAGGATGACAAGTCTTAATTAAGAAATAACAAGTATAAATTTGATATTAACAAAGCAACTTTTCCTGATACATAACAAGAAGTAGCATGTACATTAATTAAAAATGACCATAATTTATTTGAAAATGACACGTCTTTACTAGAAAATGACAAGTCTAAACTTGAGATTAATAATGTGTTTTTTCTTGATACATAACAGCAAATAGCATGTACATTAATTAAAAATGACTATAATTTATTTGAAAATGACACGTCTTTATTGGAAAATGACAACAATTTATTTGGGAATATACATGTTATTTCTTGTTATGTATCAGAAAAAGTTGCTTTATTAATATCAAGTTTAGACTTGTCATTTTCCAATAAAGACATGTCATTTTCAAATAAATTATGGTCATTTTTAATTAATGTACATGCTATTTCTTGTTATGCATCAGAAAAAAACACATTGTTAATCTCAAGTTTAGACTTGTCATTTTCTAGTAAAGACGTGTTATTTTCAAATAAATTATGGTTATTTTTAATTAATGTACATGCTACTTCTTGTTATGTATTAGGAAAAGTTGCTTTGTTAATATCAAATTTAGACTTGTTATTTCTCAATTAAGACTTGTCATTCTTAGGTAAATTGTTGTCACGGGCTGGAGTCATAGTAAAAGAGTCAACTTATATTTTTGTTTGCACTATAAGGTTAAGAAGTCTTTGATGGCCTAATTGTCACACCTTACTTATATAATACCTTAGCATTCATTTAGAACCATTCCAGACCACTTTGGATGGTCTTAAGCTTAAAATTTTCAATTTGGACATTAATTTTCGGAAAATTACTGTTCACTGTCCAGTTTTCAGATTACAGGTCCAACTTTGAAAAATCATAACTAATTCTAGAAATATCGTATGGAGGTGTTCCAAAATTCTACGGAAAGCTCTTTCAATGCTCTTTAAGGAAAAAATATTTAACTAAACTCATCCTCACTGAAAACGTACAGTTTATTGGATTAAAATTACTATTCATTTGGTAAAATCTGGACTTTCCAGATTCTGCGCCTTAACTTCAAAAATTCATATCTCATTGTATACACATCCAAATGATGTGATTTACCACTCATTTTAAAGCTTGGGATATGCATTATAAGTGTACCAAATTCCGTAGCTTAACTCATTCATATGATAGGTCGAACTGAAGCTTGAAATTAACTGCTTCAGGACCTACGTTTTATCCCTTAATATCTCTTTACTTTAATTCTTTTTATTTCTTTGGCATACCTAACATGGGCTTACTTTTTCCCATTCATGCTCATATACTTTCATTCATGCCATAAACATCCTAAGCACATACATTGAATTGATGGCATTCATAACATAACTTACAACATAGGAGAATTATACATTGAATAATAACATCAATCATTAGCATTAATAATTCTCCACTTCTTCTCCTTGCTTCTCATGCCCTTAGTGCCCATCATTGATTTGACCTAAATGGTTGGTTAGGGAGGGGGTGAGATTCGGGGGAATCTCAGTAGCAAACATTACCACATACATGCACAAGATGGATGCTAGTGTATGGTATGTAGTTTTTCATAAACTTAAGTTAACTAGTGACATGCCATCATGCTTTATGCTTGGTATAAAAATGCATGGCCATGGGAACATATTAAAAATAGCATTTCCAGCAACAATCATCATGTCACAACATCATTCAAACAACAAATACAAACCAACACATAAGCATACCATGTCAAGCACATAAAGGGTAAGTTCACTACCTTGCACCTCAAGCTTTCCTCTTACTTTCCTTTGACTCCCTTGACTTTCCAACCATGTGGGCATTTGGTCAACATCACTAAACATCCTCTTGGATGTTTCAAAGGTCCTAAACATAACCATAATGATGACATAATCCATTAGGACCATTAGATTACATAAAGTTCAAGACTAGCTTCTTGAACCTCAACCCCTTTCTCTTAGTCTTAGGGTTTTCTTTCTAACTTTTCTAATATAAATCTTATCATTTACATCCTTATGATCTATTTCCTATCAATTAGGACCACTTTAGATGGCTTTAGATTCAAGAATATCAAATCTGGAAATTTTGGTTCGCGGGTACTGTTCACGCAGAATCTCCAGAATTTTTGCTCAACTTTGAAAATTCATAATTAAATCTATAAAACTCCAAATTGAGTGCTTCCAAGTCTCACTGAAAGCTAATTAAGTTAAATTTAAATAAAAAATAGTTTCAGGAACCAATTCTACTCAGAACAGTACCAGAATTGTACGGAACTCGACAATCTCCCAAAAGTTCAACACTGTTTCCAGATTTCAAACCCTAACTTTGAAAAATCACCATAAATCGTACACATATCCAAATAAAGTGTTCTACCCATGGATTTAAAGATCATCATAGTGTACTTTAAGCATGCCAAATTTCAGAACCAGATATGAACAGTAAATAATTCGAAAAAGCCATCAAATCAGCACGTAATTCTTCCAATTTTCACATAGATCCACTTGGATCTACCATACTTTGAGTTGTTCTAGCAAGATCTAACAACCAAACTCCCTTCCCCACTCATCAACCATTTTGACCAGCCATCAAAAGGGAGAGAAGACATATTTTCAACCATAAAAGAGAAAGAAACCAAGGCAAGAACACATCTAGAGCCAAGAACTCACCTTGAACCTTGATTGTATGACCAAAGTTGATGCCTTTCTCTTGGTTTTCCCTCAAAACTCTCTTTTTCCCTCTCTTCATGCCTTACACGAAATTGCCATCTGATTTAGGGGAGAGATGAGCTCATTAATGTGTTCAAAATATCCCACAAACCATCATTAATGTTATGCCAAGTGTCATTAGCCTACTTAATCTTAATCCTCTCTCTTAATTAACTTAAATCATAATGTAATTAAATTCCAAAGTCAAGATCCTCTCCATTGGTAGCTTGACACTTGGAAAGCTTTAATTACCATCCATTAAAGGCTTGACAAGTGGCGACTTGTGGTCCAAGTAAAGTGCAAGACTCTGATTAATACTTTATCGGTGCACTTTTACTCCGGCTTTCTTTATGGCCTTTCGGAGCTCAGAAAATTATTCTGTCTACTTTATAAATTCCCTTTAATTCTAGAGAATATCTATGAATTTTCTTAGGCCATAACACTTCCTTTAAACCTTGCATAAAAATTTATTTACCAAAATGCCCTTTTATCGGCAAAATCGGCTCTTTAATTTATTAAAGCCACTCCACTGGTCTTTTGGTTGCGGGACTAATTTTATAAATTAGTACAACCTTTCAACCATTTAACCTCATTTTTGTATACATTTTTGAGGTCTCTTGCTATTTCAAATAATTACCTCAAACGGTATACTTTTTACCGGTCACAACCTCATAAATTCCATTTAAGCTGCCTCAGGGGTATTTTCATCTTTTCTCTTCATAGAAGAGTCTTAGAATATTATTTTCCATTTTTTTGGGATTTTCTTGGAATTTTCTGTACACTCTTCCATTTTTGCCTTTGCTGGTCATAACTTTTTGAATTTACGGTTTTACCCCTGCTTAAGCCTAACCTCATAGAACCATCTCTTTGAGGTTTCTAACTTACCCATTGGCCTGTATCTAGCCTCTTTTCTCTTTTTGGGCCTTCGAGACTTTACTGGAGCCTCTAACCTTAATTACACTCGAGCCCCTGAAAACTTTTACTTTGCAGTTTAGTCCCTGAAACTGCTTTACCTTCCTTTTTCATCTTTGGGACTTCTGCTCACAGGGGTTTGGTAACCTATTTAATTTAGGCTATTTCTGGAACTTCTAGGCCTAAAAGTCTAGATGTTACACTAATAGTCTTTTTTTTTGTTGGCCCAAATGGCCAAGAGGTTGTGGGATCAAATCCCCACCCGCCAATTTGAACCAATATTCTCACACGTACAAAAAAAAAACCGAAAAAAAAACTCCACCGACAGCCACTACACCTGTGGCCGGTCGCCGGTGAGAGGCTGAGTTTTTTTTTAAAAAAAAAAAAACAAAAGGTATTTTTGTCATTTCACTGAATTTCAAAATTTCAATTTGGGAAGGACTTTCCTCTCTGTCATTATATTTCCTTAGCTTCCCAAATTGAAATATCATATATTCCACTTTCTTTATCTGTCATTTTTCCTTGATTGTTTGCTTCTTCTTTTTTATAGTAAAATCTGGTTCTTTATGTTTTTTGTTTGAGTTAAAATTGGTTGGGTATTGGAGAAATTTTCATAGGTATTTTGAATGGAAGATGCTACTGGTAATGCTGGATGAGCTTCACTTTTGTTCTTCACTTCTTCCATCTTCAATTCTTCGATCTTAATTGTGCTTGAGGAGCGTTGATTGCCAACCTTTTTTGTTCTTCAATTCTCCAATTTTTTATTTTAAATTTTATTTTTCTATTTCAATTTAATTACAACTTGATCTGACTTTATTGATATGAGATGATTTTTTATTTGATTTGTTGATTGTTTATATGGCTTGATCTCTGTTCATGCAATATTTTGCTAGTTTGAAGATGGTTATGTTAGGATTCGCACATGTTGTGGTGGGATGGGTGATCGATGAAGAGGATGAGGGTGTTTTGAGAAAGTAGAGGATTATGTTGACTTGGATACCCTTGGATAATGGAATTGTCATTTTTGCTTCGCTTTTGAACATTTATGGATAGATTTGCATCTGAGAAAAATAGATAGTGTTTGGTGTACTTTTAAAAAGAAAATTAGTGGGTATTTTTGCACCTTAACCTTTTTAGTTATACTCTATTAATTAAAGGGATACTTTATAATACTACCTCTGGTGCTTAATATAAGATCTTGTTTAACTTTTATTTTGATCCTAAATATAAGATCCCAATCCACTTTGTCTCTCATATTTATACATTTTTTTTCTAAAATAGTCCTTCTAATAATGGTAATTCTAACCAATACACTTGATTAGCAAGGATATTTTAGAAAAGACAACACCTATTTATGACAAATAACTAATTCAATTTACTTTTTTAATCTCCTCAAATGAGTCAACTAGTTCTTATAATTAGGATCAGAAATAGTATCAAGTTACGAGAAAGCCATTAATTTTTTGTTTTGCCGGAAGAGAAAGTGATTAAAATTATAGAATTAAAATGGTACATTATTTGATATTCTGACTATGCACCTTATAATTTGGATCGGCTTTTATTTTTAAAAGCCACTTTATATGAGCAACTAGAAGGAGTACTTTATAATAAATAAAAAACAAAAACTTTTTTCGGAAACTAAGTAATCTCTTAGTGTACTTTTTTTTGCCAGAAAATAATTTCTTAGTATACATCCGCGCGTATGGAGTATTTGATAACGCACTTGGAGGGGAGAAAAAAAGATAACGCAGGGAGTAATATTAACATTATTTTTAAGGGGAAAAAAAAGATAACGCAGAAAAAGATAACGTATGGAGTATTATTATCACCACTACTACTACATCAAGAAGTTTGCAAGATCACGCTACTAAGTATAGGCCAATGGAAAGGTCTTGAGCCATAAAATAACCATCAACATGAAAATGAAAACACGATGGTGGGCAGGCTGTGAATCTATTCTTCCCATATGTTTTAATTTTATGAGTTTCCTTCTGCAAGATAAAATCAATAAGAAGTTAAATCAATGTTTTAAAAGCCGGACCGAATATTAAACTAGAAAAACTAACAGGTTATGGTTCAACCGGTCGGACCAAAAGTTAGACCAATAATGTAATAATTAAATAAAATTTAATATTATATACTTATAGAATAATATACAATAAAATATTAAGTTATGAAATAATTTAAAAATAAACATCAATGTTTCAATTTCTAATAAATTAAGTCACTTATGTCACAATAATATATCTAATAATACACAAATATGAGAAATAGAAGGGAAAATCATAAATAAAGACTCCCGAATATATGAAATTGCAAAATTGGTTCTTGAATTCACTTAATTACTTCAGAAGACCGGGTCTTAAATATAAATTTTAAAATGTGAGGGAAAAGACAAAAATGCCTTCTTTTTTTCTTTCTTCTGTCTAAACTAGTATTGTTCTCTTTCTTTCTCTTCTTCCTCTCCCTGTCTAAGTCCTTCTCTTTCTTTCTTTTCCTCTCCTTCCTCTTCCTTCTCCTTCTCCCCCAACCCACATGATTATGCAAGCTTAGAAACAAGAGACAAATACCCAAGCTTCTTCAATCCATCTTACTTGATAGCCACATGGGGATGTTGTCTTGTGTATCCTAAATTCCCAGAAGATTCGATGAGAAGTAAGTGTAAGAAAGAGGCTTATAGCCACAACATTAGCATCAAGTTGGCGAAATAATGATGATAGGTGGAAGCAAAGAGGTCATCCGTTAGGCATAGCAGATCATGGCTTTAAATCAGATCGAATGGATGTCTCTTAAATGATGCACGGTGTGTGTTGGCTGGCTTGGTTGAAAATGCTTATGAGATTATCCGGGTGCCTTGTTAACTGGATGTAAACTTCAGGATTACTTAGAAATTGCTCATATTGCAATGCAAAATCTGACAAAATTAGAGCCAGATAACAGTGGGTATCACATTCTCCTTGTTAACATATATGCCGAAGCTATTTGGTGCAGTGAGGTTGCAAAAATTCGAAGTAACATGAAGGAGCTGGGTATTTAGAAGAGATGTCTTGGGTCTAGTTGGGTTGAAATCAAAAGGAAAATCCATCACTAAATAGCTTTTTTTTATTTCATCAAATGACAAGAATAAAAAATGACAAAAATTACTAAATTGTGAAAATTGTGAAAATTCTGTTATTTTAACACAGAAACTTAAAACTCATGAATTATTTATCAGAAGTTGCAATCGCCTTATTAAACTTGTCATTTGCCTAACTGAACTTGTCATGAATTGCTTATCAGAACTTGTCATCTGTTAAAGAAGTATGAAAATTATTATTTGAATAGAGAAAATTAAATTTATATGAATTGCTTATCAGAAATTGTCTAAACTTGTCATTCATCAAGAAATTGTGAAAATTCTGTCATTTTAACATAAAAAATTAAACTAGTATGAAATGCTTATCAGAAGTTGTTATTCGCTTTACTAAACTTGTTATGAATTACTTATTAGAACTTGTCATCTGCTAAATAAATCTGTAAATTGTCATTTGAAAAGAGAAAATTAAATTTGTAAGATTCGCTTATTAGAAGTTGTCATTCGCCTACCTAAACTTATCATGAATTTCTTATCAGAACTTGTCATCTGCTAAATGAATCTGAAAATTGTCATTTGAAAAAAGAAAATTAAATTTGTAGGAATTACTTATCAGAAGTTGTCATTCACTTTACTAAACTTGTCATTTACCAAGAAATTGTAGAAATTGTTAATTTAACACAGAATCTTAAATTTCTATGAATTACTTATTAGAAGTTGTCATTCGCCTTACTAAACTTGTCATTCGCTGAGAAATTATGCAAATTGTCATTTTAACATAGAATCTTAAATTCCTATTAATTGCTTATTAGAAATTGTCATTCGTCTTATTAAATTTGTCATTCGCTTTATAAACTTGTCATTTACCAAGAAATTGTAGAAATTGTTAATTTAACACAGAATCTTAAATTCCTATAAATTGCTTATTAGAAGTTGTCATTCGCCTTACTAAACTTGTCATTCGCTGAGAAATTATGCAAATTGTCATTTTAACATAGAATCTTAAATTCCTATTAATTGCTTATTAGAAATTGTCATTCGTCTTATTAAATTTGTCATTCGCCTTACTAAACTTGTCATTTCACCAAGAAATTGTGAAAATTGTCAATTCAACACGAAATCTTAAATTCCTATGAATTACTTATCAAAGGTTGTTATTCATCTTACTAAACTTGTCATTCGCCAAGAAATTGTGCAAATTGTCATTTTAACATAGAATATTAAATTTCTATGAATTGCTTATTAGAAGTTATCATTCACCTTATTAAACTTGTTATTCACTAAGGAATTATGGAAATTGTCAATTTAACATAGAATTTTAAATTTTTATGAATTGTTTATCAGAAGTTGTCATTTACCTTACTAAACATCTTTGGAATTTCTAAACACTCGCTCACTATCAGTGTGCAATTATCAAACAAGAACCTGGAAGTGTATTAAGCGACCTTGAAACAGGAAACAAACAAATTGGGCGATTGGAATATTCAACCTCATAAGTCTTAAACACAAAGACTGGTAATTTAACAAGCGGCCGTTATCATCAAACTCGTCCCTGCACGTCTTCTAAATAGATTTCCAATCCAAACCATTAATATCCTTCCCCCTAAAGCCATACACATGTATGTACTAGCTTATTAACTACTGATTCTCAAAAGGAACTGGAATTCTCAAAGAAGGCACAAGAAAAACCTGATATGCACTCCAAATTAATGAAGCCAAGTTTGCAAGCAATGCCTTTTGTGACTTGGTTTTGACTGTGGAGTGCATCAGAGAGAGGATAGAAACAGACCATGAAACTTTTTTTTTTTTACAAATAAGTAAGATGTATTTATTCTCTATAATTGAAAATTTTTATTTACTGAGACGGAGAGCTCATGCCTAGAGAGAGAGGGTGGCTATAGTGGTCAAAGGGAGTGATGTTGTGGAAGTGGTTCAAAGACAAGACAGACGTGGATAGAGAGAGGCATTGAGAGAGAGAGAAGGGACAAAATGAGAAAGGGATATGAAGAGTAGAAAGGTATTTTAGTCTTTTCCCAGTCATTTCATAATTACTATTTGAGACTAGGTCTCTAACAGGAGTTATATAAATTTAGGGACCCAAATAATAATTTTGTATATTTCAAGGTCTTTATTTATAATTTTCCCAACATAGAAATGCATAAATAAGAGTTTCACAGCTTTAAAAAAAAGGAAGGATAAGAAGTTTTTACCATCTCAGGGACTGTGTGTGGCAAGGATAGGTGAAAAATTAAATTTATTAACATCGAAGAAGAAAGAGAAAGGAAGTGCCACTAAAGCATTTTGTTCTCCTATCCTCCGATCTTTTTGTGGTTTCATTTTCATGTCTTCACCTTTCTTCCTCAAGTCCAGTCGTCCTAACTCCAACGTAGTTGAGTTTCATGGATAGCAACTGATTCAGGTTTTAACTTTGATTTTATTATCAGTTTTTGTTTCATTATTTCCACTATTAAAAAAAAAAATCAAAGGTATGCACTGATTTTCTTTCCTGCTGATTCATCCTCCACGCTTTCCTTCTTCTTCTTCTTCTTCTTCCTCCTTCTTCACTGTAGTTGGACTTTTATGACCTGGCTGCTTTTTCAAAAGTCGCTTTGGTTCCTGACCTAATAACTGTTTTTTTCTTACTGACTCAACACGGCCCAACCTCTGAAATGGTTTCTGGCCAAAAAACGAGCCTTTTGATACTCCAATCACTGGTCCGGAAATCATTGAGTTAAATACTCAACAATTTTTTGTTTATAAAGAATTGTAAGGTAACTTAGACCCCTATTTGAGCGTGTTTAGAGCATCAGTGTAGAGGCTCAAACGTGGCTTGAAAAATGTACAACGTTGTCACTGTCTCATTTGTAGGTGAGGTGATGTTTGGATTTAAGATAGAATGAGCTTCTAGGAAAAAGCCAAGCTGAAACAAAAGTTAAAAATTTGAACTTCTTATAAAAAAAAAAAATTGAACTGCTTTAGTTGGCAACATGGAGAGAGAAAACAATAAAGGTGAGAAGAAAGATAACAATATTTAAGTGGATCTTATTTTGATATAATAATTTATTTTGTTATAAGAAAAAAATTAACTAATAAATTTAAGTATTTTAATTTAGTATTTTCTAAATTTTATCAAATTGTATACATATGATATACTATCTTTGCTCCTTAATATAGGATCCCAATAGACTAGTTTAAATAGATTGAGGAAGCTAAATAAGTTACTTAATTATATTATATGCTACATGATTTCTCTAAAATATTTATGTGTATCATTAAATTGCAAATTAGTTTATAAGTCATTTTAAAACTCACGTCCTTTTTAATCATTTTACATATAAACTTATTTTTTTTATTATTTAACCAAACAAATTTTAATTTATCAAACAGATTTTTATAAAAGTTAATCCAAATACTAATCACAATATACTAACTTATTTTTATCATAACTTATGTTTCCAAAAATTAGATGAAATAAATCTCACTTTTACCACTACCAATCCAAAGACACCCTTTGAAGGTTTCTTTGGGGAAAAAAATTGTTAAAAAAAAAAATACTTGATAGTCATTTATAAACAACCGTTAAGTAGTCCATTTTAAAATCTCTAATAGACCTCATTTTTCGTTTCAAATTTAGACTATTATGTTGCCTTTTGTCCTTTGCTCCTTTTACCTCTGATCACCCCATTTCAGCATCCCCACCACTATTTCTTGCTCTCTTGTTACTGGGTTTGTCGTTCTCCTTTTGTAGCGAGTTTGTGTTCTCCTCCATTCCCCACCTTTGATTCGCTATGTTTGTGGCTTTCTATAGGTTAACAAGTTCGCGTATTCTTTTTCCCTTTTCATATCTTCGAATCTTCCTCATGGTGAGTTAAGATTTTTGCTTCATTCTCCCTATTTTTGACTACTGGATTATGTGTTTTGGGTTCTTTACTTTGGATTTTGAGTTTTGTGTTAGGTTTTGAGTTGTTTATCTATCTTGGATTGTTAGCTGATTAAAGTTAGCGATTGCTTAAATGAATTAAAGCTATAAATTTTGGATAATGCATGGCCAGATAATGGATGAAAAAGATAGTAGTCAATTGCATAGAAAAATATTGCATTATTATCTGATATTAACATAAGTACATATGAAGTCAACGGTCTCAAAGATGATCAATAATATTAAAAAGAAACTGGAGAAATAATGTCTAGAAAAATTTGAGAGATTAAAAAGTGATGTGAAGAAACTTTTTTACTTTTTTAAGAAAATGTCATATACCTATTAATTGCAATATTGTATCACCGTATTAGATTTGAATATTATATTGTTAATAACCTCACTTAGGGATAAATTTCTAAAGCGATTTTTCCATTATTCATAATGTTTGACATTCCTGCTACTCAAATGGCCCTTTTTCAAACTCTCAACTTGCCAACTTGAGCCTTCGGAGTTCGGATTCCCTCTTCTTGCATCTTCCCCCTCTCCATTTCAACGGTTTAACCCTTCCCCCACGACAAATTAAAGCTCTACACTCCATTCCTACACATCAATATATTTTAAATTTTAAATATTATATATATGTACATATGCATCTATGTATCTAAATAAACATATTTTTTACATGTTTATGTAGAAATAAAATACATATGTCATTAGTTTAAGAAAATATTTTTTTGGGTTAAAACGGCTTTTCAAGAAAACAATACATGATATATATAATTTTGGTTAATTTTTTCCAAATAAATAATTGTGTAAATTTAGCTTTTTAATGAATTTATTTTAATTTTTAAATTTGCATTTAATTTTAATAAATAATAGTTTAAGCATGTGAAGGATATAAATTTCCAATTAATATATATACTCATCTAGTCTTTAATATAAAACCTATTTAATTAATTTGACTAGATTAAAGAAGTTAGGTAAGTTAGTAATTATAAGAAATATGGCACATTTTTTCTAAAACACTATAAGCATCTTTCTTAATATCCTCTTTCTCTTCTACTTGATTATGGTTGAGGGAGTATCTATAAGAGTAATTCAAAAAAATTGATAAATATAAAAAAGAGGTCTTATATTTAAGACTAAAATTAACTCAATAATTAAGTCATATATTAAAGAAGAGTATATCCTAGTTTATTGTTCGAAACTTCAAATAAACAAAGAAATATGAACATTTACTGAAACTATAAATTGTTTGTATTATTATTTTACATTTTTAAGAAACTTAATAACATAGATGATATAGTTTTATTTTGGCTAGAATACATAAAACTCCCCTAAAGTTTGAGTCAGTTGCATCTCTCTTGACCTTCAAAAATTTAAATTAAAAACCTTGATATTTCATATTTTGATTATAAATTCCCTTGTCGTTAAAATTACCGTTGACTTTAACAGACTTTGCTATGTCACAATTTTTATATATTTTATTATATACCATATCAATTAAAAAAATAATATTTGATATTTGACATGAAATTTGAAATTTTTTTCTAAAAACTTAAAATAAAATAACTAAAAATACAAAATACCTTAAAAAATATTTAAAATATTTATTTGACTGTCTTTTTAAAATAAAAAAGTATAAAATAGTTTAAATTACATGTCAAATGATAAGTATTATTTTTTTAATTGATATGACATATAATAAAAAGTTTAAAAATTATAACTTGGCAAAAATCGTTAAAGTTAACAGTAGTTTAATGGCAGGAGAATTTATAGTCAAAATATGAAATGTCATGATTTTTAATTTAAACTTTTAAAGGTTACAGAGATGATGTGCAACGATTTTGTATATTTTAGCCTTTTATTTTTATATGTTTTGCAGATGATATCTGTCAACCAAACCATACCATTTAATTTTGACCCCACAATCATTACTTCCTCCTGTCCAAATTAGTCGGCGAAGGCTTATCTCTATTATTTTATGGCAGCAAGTGCGTCCAAGTCTCAGCCTCAATATTCATACAAACGGCAAATTTAATATCGCATATTTAGCATCTTTTAAGTTATTTCCCCTTGAATAGGGCTTATCTAACGGCTAACGATCTCTTACCAATGTAAATATCACCACTCTAGCCACTTTTTAAGATATATTCCTTTGGTTTCAAATATAGAAGCTAATTGAGGGATTTGGAGTGGGGTGTATGCTGCCCCATCATTTTTCCCCCTTCTCCAAATATGTTTTTTTTTTTGTTTTTTTAATTATTATATTCTACATTTAATGAATGACATTTTGATATTTTATAAGCGAAAAATAGAACTGTTTTCAACTTTTATGATTTTTCAAACATTTTTCAAAGAAAAAACATTCTAAATTAAAAATAAATAGCACAGAGTTTTATGTAAATCTTTGAAAAATCATAAAAAGAAACAAGAAACAAAACATTTGGGAAGGAAGGGAAAATGATGGCACCAAAGTAAAAGAATTAACTTTTGTTTTTTTGTTTTCAACACAACAATATTGTGAAGGTATTTTTGCCCACCGGTTACCCTTAGTTTTATGGGAGATCAAATCCCATCAATCCCACTTTCCTCCCTTTTAAAAAAAGGTTTCGTCCGACCAAAAAAACACATGCTCCCTTCTCTAGCTAAGGGCCTGTTTGGTTTGAGGGAAATGGAGGTTTTATCCTCATCTTGTTTGGTTTGATTAAAAAAGAAACGAGAGGAGGATGTTTAATGATTCCTTGTTTGGTTCAAAAAGGAAAGGGATAGTAATAATTAATTTACTATTTTACCATTATATATTAATTTATGTTTTTTATTGATATATTATATAAATTAATTTACATCTTAATTTAAATTATATAATTTAATAAAAATTCAGTCTTATTATGTTAATATGTGTATTAAAAAATTGATACAGTAATTTTTTATTCTAATTAATATAATAATATATTTAAAATAATCAAATTAACAAATTTTATGTGCTCTAAGAAAAATAAAATTTTATTCTCTTTAGGCTATCTTTTTTTCCAGATTTAAAATATATTTAATAAATAACATATTTATAAAAAACAATTAATTTTATAATATTATAATTTTTTATTTAAATAATTTTTTATAATATATTTTTAATTCTAATAATGTATTTTTTTTATTTTTACATAGGATAATATATTTTTTATTTGAAATAAATATCATAATAATATATTTTATGGGTAGAAGTAGAATATTAAAAAAATTATAAAGATATAATGGTTCAAAAATTTGACTCCCCTTAAAAAATCTCAATTTGAAGAGAAGCTAAAATAGGAGGAGGCGGCAGAGGGGACATTTTAGCTCCCCTCCCCTCCAAAATTTTTAACCAAATGAGGGGAGGGGCTCATTTTTCCTCCCCTCCCCCTCCAACCAAACAAACCCTAAGTTGGAGCTTCAGCACTGGCCGGCAGCTAACCAGTTGCTAGCAATGATGAGGGGTCACTTTGATAATTTTTCTTGAATTTTAAAATTCTAATTCGGGTTTACTTCATTTCTTGTCATTTCAAAGTACAAGGTCCCTAAATTAAAATATCACAGTTTTAGGATTGGAATTTCCCTTTTTTTTTTTCAAAATTATTCTATGATTCATTCAATGGAAACATCATCATATTAAATACAATCCAACAACCCGTCACGCCAGCGAGTCCAGTGGTGAGGTTAGATACACCAGCTATAAATAGTCCGCAGCTTCTTCCATCTCTAGATTCTAGAATTAGGTATCATACTTAATTTCTTAGCTTCTTACTCTCCCAATATAGTAAGAAGTAGAACTTTGCAGCTTTAAAATGAAAGTGCGCAACAATTCCTCAAGGGAAAGACCATTTTAGTGACTGGTGCTACGGGCTTCTTAGCAAAAGGTACATCATCTTTATCCCATCACTAATACAAGAAACTAGAGTTTTGCAAGGGAAATTAAATTTTCCACAAGTAATTAATCAATCTGTTCAATAGAGTTGTTTGTTATATACATATAAACATAGATACATCTGTATTTATATTCATACCAACGATATTTTCGCTACCTGCTGTTTTTTCTTGTCCATAATATCTCAGTGATCGACGACCACTTGTCCAACTTGCAGCATGATAATAAAGTCATACCCCTCCGGACCTTAATATATGACTCATTTAATTAATTTAATTAGATTACAAAAGTTAGATAAGTTAGTTTAATTATAAGAAATATGACACGTTTTTCCTAAAATACTATAATCATCTTTCTTAATACCTCTTCTTTCTCTCCTAGTTGATTATGATTGAAAGAATATTCATAGGAGTAATTTAGAGAAAATTGATAAATATGAAAAATAAATCTTATATTTAGAACCAAATCTAACTCAACAATTAGATTCTATATTAAGACCCGTAGGAGTATTGATCTATTCAGAAATTTAGTTGTTGACAAAACATGATAGTGTCATGGGATCTAACTAATCAGTCCCACATTGCCGGATAAGGCTGCTTGTTTTTGTAATTCGAGGTGGACGTATTCTTTTTATTATAAAGTGAATATGAATTTACATGTAATGTTTTGAAAGTTACTCTTCATAATAATATCAGCAATTTTTTACCGAGGTATGCAAGGACAACTATACATCTTTTTAGCCCTTTTTAAATATCATCATCTAGTATCCAGATATTTTTTTTCTGGATCTTATTACCAAATATCCAAACAATCAACTAATCTGATTCGGGATCCGTAGCTTTCCCTCCCCACAAAGATATCTCCTCCAAGGCTCAAATTCGAGCCCCTTGCACCGGCAGACCATCTCTTTATTGGTTACACCTTTCTAGCTTTCATGCAATGTATAACAATAATAACCGGAAAAAAATAATTAGGACTCGTTTGATTTCTTGAGAACGGTTTTTTTATCTTGAAAAACAAAAAATTAAAGTTTATTATACAAAAAACAGAACATCTTTTTAATATTTTATTACATTGTTCTACAAAATTAAAGAATATGCAGAGAAACATTATGCTTTTATTAAAAGAAACTAGTACAAATCCTGTGCGATGCGGGGGACAAACATGTAGCTTTTTTTTTTATATTTTAAATAGCACATAAAATTAGATAATTTTATGCATTGATTTGTTAGATGAATTGGTGATTTTGTTGGCAGTGCAAAAAATTGAATAATTACGAAATGGTCAGTTGAAACTAGGCTATTTGCTTCAAGTTTACAGAAAATAACTGATCTATATATATGCTGACATTAGAATTGTCAAAATACAATAAATTGCAATATTATTGGTTGCAAAAAGTGCAGCTTAATTTCTGCTCTACTCAATTATGTTGTATATTAATGGAAATTACAAACACATACCAAATGCATGTTGTGAAAAAAAAAAAACTAATATTATCCAGTTGTAATGTGTAGCATTGTAGCTGAGGTACGGAGTAGTAATTTGAAATGAAGATGACAAGGGTGAGAGAGAGAGGAAAAATAAAAACAGGATAAACAGCAGCAAAGAAACTATGAATTAAAAAGGGGGAATTTTAACGAAATAAAATTAAGAAGAAAAATGTGTTAAATATCTAATGATAATATAGATTTAGCAAATTTTGCATTAAATTTTGTATAATCATTATTAATTATCAAGTTATGCAACTATATATAGCTAAGGTCCAGTGATGGAGGCAGACTCTTACTCCCTTCCCTACTAATTCTAAATATAAAATCCATTTGAGGGTTCCAGCGTGATTCTAAATATAACGTCACATTTCCTCGTCTATGTATTGAAATTTTTTGAGAAAAATGAAATTGAAAGACCCTAGAAATTGTGAAATTTGGATTTGGATTCATAAAATCACACAATCCCTGTGAGAGACCAAAACTTAAACTGAAACTATGAAATTCAAGCATAATTACAAATTAAACTGAAACTATGAAATTCAAGCATAATTACAAATACCTCCATCTGTAAATGACTCTCATAATGACACATCACCTAGAAATAACAAGTCGTAATTGTAAAATAATAAGTCTCGAGTTGAAATTTTACTCTTCTTTTTTTTTTTTACCAACGGGGTATTTTGGTAATTGTGCTTGAATTTCATAATTCCAATTCAAGTTTTGATCTCTCACACGAATCATGTGATTTTGAGAACCTTAATTGGAATTTCACAATTTTCAGGGTCATTAAATATCATTTTCCCAAATTATTTTCCATAATACTCTTGTTTATGGAGTCACTTTTATCTCTGTAAAGTAACTAAGCAATAAAAAAAGTGTTATTTCTCATGTGTACTTTGTCATCAAGCAATTACTATATCCTTTCTTTTTTGATCAAAACGCCTAATTTTCTTTGCAGTTTTTGTGGAAAAGTCGTTAAGGACTCAACCTGATTTGAAGAAATTGTATCTTCTTCTAAGAGCTTCTGACTCTGATAAAGCTGCACAGCGCTTGCATGATGATGTACATAAATTCATTAATTTAATGGCTAATTCATTCTTCAATTTATAAATTACATGCATATCTACTTAATTACATGCTTTGTTTTTCTTTCCTTCTTATATTTAATATGGCTAGATTATGGGGAAGGACTTGTTCAAGGTTCTTCGAGATAGGTTGGGTGCAGATTTTGATTCTTTCATATCAGAAAAGGTGGAAGCTATTGTTGGCGATGTTTCACTCGTGAACTTGGGACTTAATGATGAAAATATTGGAGATAAAATCACGGAAGAAGTAGATTTTATAGTGAGCTCAGCTGCGACTACTATGTTTGATGAAAGGTAAGCAACTGTGAAACTCACTAGATTGATATATTTGTGATCACTCATGCAGGTGTACAGGATTAGTGTAGAAAAATGATAGAGTATCTCGGATCGTACTTATAGGGAGGTTTTGTTTCTACTAATTTAGATAATTAATAAAAAGCATTTGACGTAGGCAGTCTTAAAAAATATTTCCAAGAGGTTGGTTCTGTAAAACCCTACAACCTGCTTACCATACTTGACCTATTTTCCTCATAACTATGATATATGAAAAAAAACAAAAATGTACAATCTATACACTATCATATCGTGGTTATAAAAGAGACTTGCTCACTTCCAATGTATAACTATGTTAGAAACAGAGTGAACTACTAACATGGTTATAAATGATCTCTTCTTGTACTTGATAGACTTAGTTGTAACAAATAATAAATCACTCTCAAAATAGCATTAAACAGTGAGTTTAATTTTCCAGCCTGTGTCCCTAACCATCACTTATATATATAGTTACTCACTCGTCATCTCCAAATAGCATTAAACAGCTACATGCATATGTTTTTCAGCTTCAATAATCTATTTTTATCATAACACAACAGCACACATATATGTATATATACTCCTTTCGTCACTTTTTATAAGCAACAACTACTATTCCTGTCTTCTATTCCCGTCTTGTCCCTAAATACAAGCAACATTTGCAAGTTATCTTAAATTTTTGTAGCAAATTTTCTAATTTGCCTCTATTGATTACTTATTTTAATACTCAATATATTTATTGTCTCATTTTCCAAACTATCATCTCTCTCCATCAAACATTTTCTCTCTTTCATTATTCTCTTTATTATAATCACTTTCTTATTCTTTTTTTTATACTCTCCCCCTCATAAATAAGCGTAGTTTAGATAAAGAACTTCTAATTTTTACCTATTTATTGTTTTTAACTAACTTTTGAATCTATATAATAGAGTCCTATGTTGGTTATAATAAGGGACGGAGGGAGTAATATTTATTCGATTAAAAACTTAAATGCAGCTTTCATTGTTAACAAATTAGGTTTGTTTCGGTTTGACAGCGTTTCTTCTATAATTTTCTGAAATTCCAGCTCCATTAATTTCCATCCAGTCATCCTTTCAGCATCTCTAAGCATGGTTTGATCATCTATAAAAGTTATTCAGCATTTGGAAACACCAAACAGGGAGTTTTGAATCAGATTCCGGCTTCAAAAATTCAAACCCATCAAGCTTTCTACCACACACATGTATGCAACACTTAAACCATAACCTTTATTGGAATATGCACAATCTCGCCTCTTCAAAATTTCCAAAAGCAGCCCTATCAACTCTGAAAATTTTTCAGATTTGAGAAATGGATTCAAACCATCCGGCCAACCATAACCAAGAACACCCAACCATAATCAAGAACACAACAATTTCATCAATTTGAGCATCTAACCGTCTTTTAAAATTTCCGGCAGCATCATTCTTAAGTCCGAAAATTTTCCAACTTTAGCTATATTGTTTTAAACATCATATGGGAGTCTTCAATTACGCTTTAATGATTTATGGTACTCGTTTAACATTTGGAAGAATCAAACAGTGAGGCCGCTTCCGTTTTCACCCCCAAATCTCAGCTCCTAATAATATGCTCACAACATCATAAATCAATTAACATTTATATAATCTATATATTCCATCATTTAAATATTTCTATCAGATTTCATGAGAAGAAATGACAGAAATGCCTCTGGAAAGCAAGGTCCAGATTCGAAATCATCTTGCCACGGCTTTATTCAATCATGCAAGCCAAGAAACAAGCAATACAACCTATATTCCATCTTCCCTTAATGTTTTCTTACCCTATTATACAGTGTTATTCATTTTCTCTCTCTAAAATCAGATTTCAACCACCATCATCTTGCAGAACACACCCCAAATGAAGAAACAGAGGATGTGAGTTGTGAGAAGGTTTATGTGGCTTACCTTAGTCTAAATCCAAGCTTGCACCCAAGAAATATCCCTGTCTTCCTCTCCTACCACTTCGGTCTTCTTCCTCTTCTTCCATCTTGCTCTCTCTCACTCTGTTTCGATCGTGAAAACTGAAAACGAAGGGAAAAGGTAGGGCTGATGGATTTATAATGGCCCTTGGACCATTTTGTCCTTCTACCAGGTTTTGTTTTCAATTTCATCCCTTCTCCGTTATTCTTAAGACGCCAAATTACTCTAAAAATTAATAATTAACACTTTATAAGGGTTTTATTTCTCAATTAACTTCTTTATCTTATAGACTAATTTTTCTAAACTTTTCAAGCAAAAAATAAACTCTGAGTTATTTTTCTTGAATTTTCTAATAATATAAGCCTTAAATAAATTAATTCTTAAGACTTTATATGAATTAACTTCTTCAAATAGATTCTTTACCTTACAAAATACTTATCCTAAAAATATTGGCTCACAAATTGAACATTAACTATTTTTTCTTCAATTTTTAGGGTAATAGGCTCTTATCTTCAGAAATGAGCTTTAAAATCATTTAAGCCATATTTGGGAAATTAAACCTCTTCATAAATTTTCTAAATGCTTAAAACAATATTTCATAACATCTCTCCAAATTTTTGGGCATTAAATAATTTTAATAATTATTTTTCTCCTTTATCTCTTTAAAATTTCATTAGAAAATAGTCTTTTTGGCCAATAAATTTAATCCTTAAAATAATTCTTTTGAACCTTATAATTCCTTTATAACCTATTTTTTATATCTTTAAAATTTGGAATGTTACACTCTACCTATTTACCTATAAAATATGCACTCTATCAGTTTGCTTAGAATTATTTGGCAAATATTTGAAATGTCTAATTGATGCAGATTTGATGTTGCAATGAAAATCAACACACTGGGCGCTTTGCATGTTTTAAACTTTGCGAAGAGTTGTCCTAATTTACAAGCTCTTCTCCATGTGTCCACAGGTATGTAGACTCTCTTGCCTCATCTCCTGTTGTTATATGATCCAATTGGAAAGAAATATTTCAAATTTAAAATTTTAAATGTTAACAAAGCATTCCTAAATACTTGTATATTAATCTTAATTTTTGAAAACAATAATAATTGACATAATCCTCATTTGAAACTTGTTAGTGTAGTAGTAAAAAATATGCTCTAAAATTTAACTGAATTAAGAAAAGTAAATAAATTTAGAGAGATTTCACCAAAGGAGAGTCAAAGAAGAAAAACACGAAAGACTTTATATTGATTCGGTCCCAACCACTTGACCTGCATCTAGTTTTCAGAACACCTGTGAGTTTCTTCACTAACCCCAAGATGCAATGGGCTCTTAGCGCCACAATATAGTAATTGAGCTCTCTCAATCACTCCCCCTTACTTCCTATAAAGATACAATCCCCTCAAGAGTCCACACTCTTGAGTTACTCGCTAAATGAGTAAAATGATTTACAGACTCTCTTTAAGAGTATATAAAATGAACACTGACGCTCAGAGTTAAGAAACAGAGTATTGAATGTAAGGAATTAATTCGACATATGGTAGCTCAAGTTCATTCTTTTCTTCATTCAATGCTCTTCACGTTTTATACAGAGAGATTTTGAGTTATCCATTAGACACGAGAGCTTGTGCCCGTTGAAGTAGCATTTGCATAGGTTGGTAGTTGTAATGGTTGTCTCATATTTAATGCGTTTCTTACAGGTAGCTTAAGCCTATGATAATTTTTCGTTGAGCCTCGTAACCTATAGAAATGTGTTTGTAATAAAGGTAATAAGTTACTTCATTAGAAAATACAAATAATTAAAAGAAGAAATGATCAACTGAATTTAACTTATGAATTGAAATTCACAGATCAGAGAGCAAAGAATCACAGAATCAATTCTTCAAAGATCTCATTGATGAATAGCCTAATCAATAAGGTTATCGATTAATTGGAAAGATGAGACATTGAAAGCAAGAATCATTTATCGAAGTCATTATGGATCAAGGAGTTTATGAAAAAGGTTATTGATAAAGAGTGACAGTTAAAATAAAGTGATTTATCACAAGGATTCTTCAAAAGTTAAGCGAAAGGACTTGTTACCTGCATCCTATTTGAGTTAGGGGCCATTTTTGCTTTTGATAAAAATATAAGATGAACAATAAAGGCTGAGAAAAGCTTAAAGATATAATAATATCATATTTTCTGAAAATAGCGTGAAGAACAATTTTGAACAAAATAACAGAACTTTATATAAGATGTTATCAATAACTTACTTTATCCAAAAACTTATCCATAATTGAAGTAAACTTTCAAATCCATTTTAAACAATTTTATCTGAAAGGTTATCAATAATTATGTTTATTGAAAAGATGTTAGAAAAAACTCTTTAAAAAAAAACTTAGACAGAGATATGAAAGATAGGAAAAACGTGACTTTTATCGATAAGGTGTTCGATAAATGTATTTATCGATAAAATTATCGATAAACGTATTTATCGATAAGGTTATTGATTAATTTCTCCATAGAACATGTAACTTTAAAAATAAGCAAAGATTTATTGAACATTTTTTTTGAACAACATAAGTTGTTCAGTAAAATACTGATAGAATAGTACTTACTCAATTTCAGATCAAGTTATCAAAGATTATGAAATTGATAAACAAATCAATAAGCCAAAACTCTTTAACTGATTGTAGTAAAGAGAAACTTACCTTTTCATCCAAGGGGTGCTTGATAAATGCTTAACAGTAAAGATATGCAGAGAAACTTAGCCATTTATCCAAAACATGATCAAAAATCTCATTTATCCAAGAAGTGATCGATAAAAGCTTATCAGTAAAGATATACAGAGAAGCTTAGCCATTTACTTTGTCATCATCAAAACCTTAAGTCTAACATTCTTCCTCTTTTCTATGATGACAAAAGAGAAAGTGTGGAATAAACAAAAAGTGCAGAATAATTAAAAAAAAGTAAAAAATCAACAAGTTGAATAAAATCAAAGAGATGAGATCACCAGAAACTAATATATATATATATATATATATATAAAACAAACTTTTTTAATTAAATAGATAGACAAGTAAGCAACAATTAGCCAGATAGTTCAAATAGCAACATAGTAACAAAAAGTCATAAGCTTAGAAAAAATCTAATCAATATCCGCATCATCCAGAGGACTATTCTCCCTATTTTTGTCATCATAAAAAACCGACAGGGTAGAGACTAAGGACGAAGTGGGTGCAGTGAAAGGAATAGGAAGAGGAGGAAGTTGAGTGGTTTGAGAAACAGCATGAGAGATAGGTGGAAGAGGTAAGACAGAGATGATGGTAAGAGGGTTTGTGGTAGTGGTTGAGGATGAAGTGGGGACAAACATAGTGGGTGTGGGAACTGGAGGAGGAACAGAAGAAGGTCCAGGTTCTATTGCTGGTGCAGATAGATGAGAGAACAGTTCTTCAAACGAGAAAGAGGTTCCAGGAGTAGAAAAGTTAGCTGCAAGGGAATTGACTAGACGCTTAATATCTTGAAGCTGCTTTTCTAAAGCATTAAACCTCTGAGTGACTCCTTATTCTAGGACTGCTATTGCTTGTCTATAAAGGGATAACACAGTGTAGAGCCCTTCAAAATTCTTATCCGATACTTCCCTAAGTTCCTTAGCTGTGGTATATAATCTGACTTCAAATGCTTGAAGCTCAGCCTGAAACATACTCCATATAGATGCTCCAAGAAATGAGGGTGCAAAGGCTTGAGCTTGGTCTGCATAGGATTAAGCTTCATCTTGACCGTTGGATGTATTGATAGTTGGTTGCTTTCCTTTCTGCTAATTTTATGTTGGTTGGAAAGGAAGATGTATCTTCATCTTGTTAAGTTGAGTAGTGCCAAAATTAGGAATTTTCTCCTTTTTGTCTCCTAGCTCTAGATGATCGATGTTGTGCAGTTAGAGAAAATAGGAGACCAATTTAGGATAAGGTATTGGAGTTGTTCTAGACTTGAACAAAGTGAAATTCTTGATTTCACTATATATCATTGTTCCAATATTGATCTTTTCTCTACTGATGATCCTAGCTAACAAGATGTAATCCTCTTGAGTTAGGTGAGAGAAGCTTCTAGACTTGTTTACCATGCTCTTGGAGTAGATGTAGTGCATTATTCTGAAATAATCACACATCTAACTTGGAGGAAAGCTGAATTCTCTAGGATAGGTATCAATCTACATTAGAATCTTGTAGACCTTGACAGAATTTCATCTTAGGCCCTCACACATGATCATGAGTACCCAGAAACTCATTGATTTTTTTAGAGTCCAGCTTGATTGTTCTGCCTCTGAGCTTGGTGGTGATATAGCTTCTAGTCAGATTTCCTTCATCATCAGAGGTGTCACTTACTTCCATATTGCAATGGAATCTTTTAACCACTTATGGATTATAGGCTTCTTCAATTCTCAGCCAATTCTCATAGTGCTTTATAGGTTTAGAAAGATCTAATCTAATTTTGTCATTGGCTTTTAGTTGCTCTAAGTTCACATATACCACAAGACAAAATTTTCTTAGAGTAAAGTTTGATTTAAATGTTCCCAATTCCACATCCTGATTCGGATTTCCTTCTAGAAATTCTTCTGCCGAAGCTTGTGAAGGATTACCTTGAAATGGAGCTTGGTAAGAGGCTCCTTCACTCGCTCTTTGCTTCTTCCTTCTTAGTTATTTAGGGACTACCAATCCTAGAGCTGCATTAATGGCTTTTTGAATTGAGACACCTTCATCTGACTCAATTTTTTATCTTTCAAAAACTGGAGGAAGTTTAGAGGTTGAGCGAGTCTTCCTCTTGCTTGGAGTTTCTTGAGATGAGCCTTGGGTTTAGCTATCTCAGATTTTCAGAGTGCTACTTTTGGGTGCTTTCTCTTGTCGAACCTTTGGTTGATACTTGGTTTTGGCACTTGAGGGAATAGTTTCCTTGGTTTGAGCATGCTTCTCTAAGCTTTCTTCCTTGTGCTTCTGGAACCAGGTTGCTTCGCTTGAGCCATTTGATGGTGTGCAAAATGAGAATTTTGAGGAGAAATTTAGGAATTTTCTAAGTAAGGAGGGGTTTAAGGAGGTCAAAAGATGTTTAGGAAGTGATTTTAGAAGAATTTTGAAGGAAATTTAAAGAAACAGGTGAGATTGGATCGTTGCTAGAAAACATGGGTAATGGTTTATCAAGTTAGGGTTCTAGGAATTGATGATCTAATTTCAAAAAATTTACACTTAAACATAGGGAATTATCAATCAGGTTATTAGTAAAGTATGTTATTGATAAGCTCATCAATAAGTTGAAGAAAAAGAAGAACAGTAGAAAATAGATGGAAAAATTATGGAACATGTTATTGAAAAAGCAGTTTATCGAATATGTTATGTATAACTATAAGTTATAGCTAAAACCCATACCTACCTGTGCTGATCGATATTCTCATTGATAATCCTATTTTCTGATAAGCACTTCAAAATTTTAGATTTTCGATAAGATGATCGATAAGTATTACCTGCGAGTCCTTTTCTCTTTTTCCACGATTTCTTTGGTAGTCTTATCAGTAATGTGTTTGATAATGTGTATTTTTGAATTCGTTATTGATCTTTCCTTGAAGGTTTTTTAGATGCTTCCATGTTTGATAATGATATCTACAAATGTCATTATCGATTAAACCATCAATAAATGTAGTAATTTTTAAATACCTTCTTAAGCAACTATCGATATATTCTTCAAAAATTTGCTCCTTTGTTTATCTCTGTTTTTCAATGTCATAACAGAGTATCTTGCAAAACAAATTTCTTTCTACTTTGATGCTTAAGTTAGCTTTCAAATCATCAAAAAATTAAATTTAAATACTTAGAATGAAGAGATAAAATGGAATTCCTTACAACTTATTGGGATTCACCGTTCCCAATTCTCGTCTAAAGAAAATGAATTTTTGTTGATCGAGTGGTTTTATGAAGACGTCTACCACTTAATATTAAGTAGGAATGAATTCTACTTTCACATCCTTTTTTTGAACATGATACCGAATGAAATGATGTCATACAATGATATGCTTGGTTCAAGCATGATGAACTGGATTCTTTGATAAGCTGATTGTGCTTGTATTGTCACAAAGAATTGGAATTTTCTCTAACTTGATCCCTAAATCTTGTAATTATTGTTTTAACCATAATGTTTGAGCACAACAACTTACAGTGGCAATATACTTTGGCTCGGTGGAGGATACAACTATGGTGTTTTGCTTTTTACTTGACCATGAGACTAGACATCCTCTGAGGAATTGACATTGTCCACTTGTGCTTTTTCTATCAGTTTTATATCCTCCATGATCAACGTCTGAGTAGCCCATTAAGTATTTTGATCCTTTCTTCAGATACTATATCCCTAGATCTAGTGTTTCGATACGATATCTAAGAATTCTCTTGATAGCTTCTTTATATGATTCCTTTAGGAGCTGACTGATATCTAACACATTCCTATACTAAATTGAATGTTTGGTTTGCTTTCTGTGAGATAGAGTAATGATCCTATCATTCCTTGATATTTTGTTAAGTTCACATTCTTGCCTTTTTTGTCTACATCCAAAGATATCGTTGAGCTCACTGGAGTGTTTGCATTTTTTTCCTAATCCAATCCATATTTCTTTAGAAGTTCTCTCAGATATTTCATTTGTGATATGAATATGCCATTCTTTCTTTGTTTGATTTGTAATCTCAGAAAGAAATTTAGTTCTCCTATCATTGACATCTCAAATTCTTTGTGTAGCAACTTGGCAAACTTTTGGCAAAGATCTTTATTAGTAGCACCAAATATAATATCATCTACATAAATTTGAACTATTAAGAGTTCCTTTTTATAAAAGGTGTTGTGTCAACCTTGCCTCTTTCAAAACCTTTTTCTATCAGGAAACTGCTAAGGCATTCATACCATGCTCTAGGTGTTTGTCTCAAATTGTATAATGCCTTTTTCAATTTATAAACATGATCAGGAAGGTTGGGATCTACAAAGTCAGGGGGTTGTTTAATAAATACTTCTTCCATTATGTAACTATTTAAAAAGGCACTTTGGATGTCCATTTGATATAATTTGAAGTCTTCTATACAGGTAAAGGCTAGGAGTATTTGTATGGCTTCCAATCTGGCTATTGGAGTATATGTTTCCTCATAATCAATACCTTCTTAGTTATAGCATTTTACAGCCAATTTAGCCTTGTTCCTAATGATTTGTGCAGATTCATTGAGTTTATTCTTGAATACCCATTTAGTGTCTATGACTAGATGGTCATTAGGTTAGGATACCGAGTCTCAAACTTGATTTCTCTCAAATTGGTTCAGCTCTGCTGGCATGGCCACTATCCAAAATTTATTGGATAAAACCTTATCAATATTGGTTAGTTCAATATTTGAAATAAATGTAAAGAAATGCACTTCATTGAACACTTGTCTCTAGGGCAGAGCAACAAGTGGGTTGAGCAGCCTGTGCCCTAGCCCTTAGCCCATCCGTTTAAAGTTATATGGGTACGAGCTGCCCTATACCTGTGATGAACCCATTTAAGCCCGTAATAAATGAGCTGAGAATAAATGGTCAACTTAAATGGGTTATGGGCAACCCATTTAGGGACTGACTTTCCTTTTTCTTGACAAAAAAAAAAAAAAAGAGCTAGAAATTTGAATCAGCTTAAAAGGCGCTGACAAGTGATAACCATAATCCATAGCTCATTGTCATTAAAGCCAAATTTTCAAAGTCAGAACTCAACTAAATTTCATAAAAAAATGACAAGATCAGGAAGGGCAAAACATTTTTTGAAAATGAAGATGATAGATTTAAAGAGAATAAAAAAATGTCATAGCAAAAATTACAACCAGCTTACACCAAATAGATTCAAATTCAATGAATGAGTATGAGACTGATGAGGCTGAGGCACGATAGAGCAAAGAGTAGTGAGTAGTTATGGATGTAGAGAGAAGATGCTAGAGCGAGATGCCAAGAGGTTGACACTGTGATGAAGCCATGAGAGTGGCTAACTGGTTACCGTTGCCCTTCGGGTGGTCAAGATCAGAGATCCATGGCTGAGGTAGCTTAGTATCAATGGAGGAGAGATGGTGACAGTGATGTGAGAGAGTAGAGAAAGAAGAGAGAAGTAGGTGGAGGAGGAAGGCAACAATAAAAAATATTGGTGAGAAGTAAAAACAGGAAAATGGAAAGGACTTTGGGAAGAGAAGAAAAGCGGCGACCTGCGATAGGAAAGGATTGGGGAACAGTGAAGTAGCGAACCTAAGCAGCGAGAGGCAGAGAGGGTTTCTTACTTCCTTTTCTAATTGTTTAGTTCTAAATTTTAAATGATATATAAAAATTTGATAAAAACATGTCTAGTGCGGGCAACGGGAATCGCACCTAGGAGTTGGAACCAATATAATGCGCAAGACTCCTCTACCACTGAGCCAAGGTTCCTATTGTTGTGTGACTGAGAAAAATAACATATTATAATACACTTCATAGATTAAAAAATAAAAAAATATAAATAGGCGGGCACAGACAGCCCCCGTTTATTATATTAGAGCGCTCGTTTGAGCCCACCCATTTTATATGCATTTTGGGCGGGCCCAAACGAGTAAAATTTTTTCAGGGTTGTGGACGGGTTTAGTGGGTTGCTGGTTCTTTGCGTAGCCCTACTTGTCTTCGAGTGTTAACCCCTTCATTGACTTCCCTAATGACTTAGTCTAGAGAATGGTCTTTGTTATGTCTCCAAGCCTTGGGTTGTTCTTAATCATCCTGACAAAACGTTTCATTTGGCTTATCTTTATTTTCTTCATTTTCTACCAAAGGCGTTTTGTTTAGTGACTTGCCTAGACCCAATTTTTCTAAACCTTGAACAATCTCAGTGTTATCATCTGGAGGTTTTGAGATTGACTTAGTTTCAGCAAACACAACTTGAATTGATTCTTCTATAGTAGAAGTTCTTTTATTAAAAACTCTATAAGCTTTACTACGGTTACAATATCCCAAAAAAAACCTTCATCAGCTTTAAGATCAAATTTACCAAGATTTTCTTTATTATTGTTGGTGAATATATCATCTACTTCCAAAGATCCTCAGATGAGTTAGATTTAGCTTCCTTCCTTCGTGCAACTCATAAGGAGTCTTCCTGAGCAATGTTCTTATGTATGCTCTGTTGGAGATATAGCATGCCATACTTATGGCTTCTACTTGGAACACTTGAGATATTTCTTTTTCATTTAACATTGCTCTGGCCATCTTCGTGAGAACTCTATTTTTTCATTCCATGATTCCATTTTGTTGAGGTGTTCTTGGTGTTGAGAAATTGTGATCGATGCCATGTTCATCGTAATAGTCAACAAACTCATTATTCTCGAATTCTCCTTTATGATCAATCCTGATTGACACAATAGACATAACTTTCTTATTTTGGACCTTTTTAGCAAAAATAATAAATGCATTAAAAGTCTCGTCTTTTAAAGAGAGAAATAGCATCCAAGTAAATCTTAAATAGTTATTAACTATCACTGGAGTATATAAGTTTCCACCAAAACTTTCAACTCTCTATAGACCAACCAAATCCATATGAAGCATTTGGAGTGGTCTTTCAGTTGAGACTGTCTTCTTTAATTTAAAAGAGGACTTTGTTTTTTTTCCCTTCTGACAAGCATCAAAGATAATGTCATGTTTAAAATGAATTTTAGGTAAACTAATAACTGAATCTTTTTTGGTTAATTTTGAAAGTCGATTCATATTTATATCAGCAAGATGTTTATGCCAAAGCCAGCTTTTGTCATTTTTACTCACAAAGCAATTTTCAGAAGACTTTGAATCTATTTGAATAGTATAGCAATTACCATCCCTTAGAGCCTTCAATTTTGCATTCAGTTCTTTCTTCTTAAGTGGTAACTCATCCTTGTTGATGATCATGCATTCTTCTTAATCGAAGATTATCTAGATTTTTTTGTTGGCACTTTGATTGACATTGAGTAGGCTGTGACATAGTCCTTCAATATAATAAACGTCTTCAACTTTCATTCTTTTGTCACCTCTTATTTCTCTAATTCTGGCTATTCTTCCAAATTGATTCCCTCCGAAACTTACTTTACCACCTTTCTAAGTGGAGAATTTGTCAATATCACCTGTCATATATCTTGAGCATCCACTATCAATGTACCATTTATTTGTTTTAGATGCCTTAAGACAAACCTGCATAAAAAAAAAATCAAGCTTTAGGTACCCATATTTTATTGGGTCCTTTTTGGTTAGTATGCATTATCCGTGGTACATAAGTATCTTTGGGCACCCATTTTAATATTCTGTAGGTTTCTTTGTTCTTGTGATAACAAGAAGATATAGTGTGACCCTTACAGTTATAGTAAGAACAGTGCACGAAGGGATTAGATGAATTAATTGAATTTTTAAAGAATGTTAACTACGATTGTTCACCACTTTTCTTCCTTATTTTTCTCTTATCCTGAGTAGGATCATATCCTGTTCTGGATTTGTTCGTTGTACATCGTTGAGCTCCTAATGTTACTTTGAGTATTTCACTGCCATTTGTAAGCTTTTCAAGATTCTTTGTGAGCTCTTTGTTTTTCCTTTTGATCTACTCATACTTTGTACAAATTGAAAGATTGGCCTCTTTTTGCTTCAATTATTCTTCCAAACTCTTGATTTTCTTTTTGGAGCTTACTAATTTAGAATGTAAAGCATTAAATTTAGACTATAATTCATCATAGGAAGCTTTAGAAATGATTACCTCATCAGTCTCAAAATCTTCATCTTCTTATGCTATAAGACAGATGTTGGCCGTCTCCCCATCATCATTATCATCTTCTGATGAGCTATCTCCCCATATCGAGGTGACGAAGGCCTTCTTCTTTCTGAATTTTCCTTTTCTTTTACCTTTATCCTTCGATCTAGATAACTAAGGACAGTCTGCTTTAATGTGTCTAGGTTTCTTCCATTCAAAGTAGATGACTGGTTCTTTAGGTTCCATCTGAGATGTGGAGGCCTTTCGTTTTGGTTGAAATCTCCTTCGTACTTTGTTCTAGTAGAATTTTTTGAATCTCTTGATTATGAGATCTATTTCTTCATCCTTCAGGTCTTCTTCACCATCTTTTTTACTCTCTTAAACTTTAAGAGCAATGTGTCACATCCAGGTGAATTTAGCATTGATAGAAGGGATGAAAATTTAGTTGAGGGCCAATAGGGAAAGAATGTTGGATAAGAAAACTAAGTATGGTCTGAGACCCAAAAAGGGTCCGGACTGACATTTTCAAATTTATCAATCTAAGAAGGGAAAAATGGAAAAATTTGAGAAAAATTCTAGAAAATTTCCTAAAAATGAAAAATTAGTGAATTAGAGGTTTTGGAACCTCAATGAAGGCCTTAGAGGTGAAATCGGTGTGAAAATAAATTATTACAGAATTTTCTGAATACGGAGGTTTTTAAAAAAACAGTGGAAAATTAAAGGAGAATAATTATTTTAAAAGGTGAATGACATGGAGAGAAATGAATTTTTGGAGGCCTCAAAAAATTACAGAATGTTACGAGTGAATAGTAACTGATAAAGTTTCAAAATGGTTTGGGATTTTGATTTGGGTTGTGAGTCATCTTTTTGAGCCATCCTAAACCATTTGTGGGACCCATATTGGGCTTGGAATGAAGTCCAATTTCGTGATAATTCTGGAGGCTTCAAATTAATTAAAAAAAACCCAAAATTAGTAGATAATTGTTGGAAAAATCTAGAATTAGGACACGTGGATGAAATCTCATTCCCCTCAATAATAAATAATCAATAGGATCCTCAGGGATATGTTCAAGAATAGGGAGATGGTATATCGATGGAAGGAATTATGTTACGGAAGTATATGGAAGTGATTTACCATCTTTGTATATGTATGACGCTTGTTATGTAATATTATGCATATGTATGGACTATAGTGAAATGTGTATCAATGACATGGATATCTTATATTTAAACAATTGCTCAAGAAATTATGGTTGACGTATGTGTTGTATGATGGGAAAAGCCAGATGAAAGGAAAAGGAAAAGAAAAAGAAAAAGAAAAAGAAAAAGGAAGAATGGTATGAGAAAAGGGATAAAAGTTGACTTTTTGGGAGTAAAGTTTGACCAACATGATTTTGAGCACTTGGATGAATCTGGATCTAAAATTTGACATACTTATAGATATCATTTTTAGCTTTAAAAACTGGTAATTCATTAAATTTGGATTTTTGTACAGAAAGTTATGCCCTTCTAAATTTGGGCATAAATCCTAGAAAATTGAAAAATGACTAAATGAATAGTACCATGTTGAGCGAGATCTGGGATTGATACATGAGGTCTGGATACCAAAGAGTATTTTTTTTCTTTAAAGAGCATGTCAAGAGCTTTCCATAGAGCTTGGAACCACTTTGTTTAGATTTTTCTACAATTAGTTATAAATTTTCAAAATTGGTCCAAAATTACTGTGAATAGTGTACGAAAATCAGGAAATGGAAATTGTGAGATTAAAATTTCTCACACTTAAGCCTTGTATAATGATTCTGAATGGTTCTAATTGATGTATAATGAGGTAATAAAGGAGGTGTGACATAATACCTTTGTGGGTTTTCTCATTCATTTCCTTTCTATACTTCTGCTTGCTTTCGTACTCTGTTAGGCTTCTAAAGAGTACAACAACTGACCGGATTGATTCTCCTTTTTTTTCTTCAATGCTTGTCACCTTTGGTTCCCACTATTTGGTGAGTCTGCTCAGTATCTTCCTTACTTGACCCTCTTGGCTATACTTTTTGTCGAGAGCATTCATGTGATTAATGAGGTATGAGAACCTTACTTCTATATCTCGAATGCCTTCTCCAACTTTCATTCTGAATAGCTCAAATTCTATAGTGATAGTATTGACTCTGCTTTGTTTCACCCTAGTTATTCCTTCGTGAGTTATCTTTAGAGTTTCCCATATTTCTTTTGCTATTTTCATGCTTGAAACCTAAAAGAATTCTTTCTGATTTAAGGCACATGTCACCATATTAATCACCTTGTCATTCAGCAGAATAAGCCTTTTATCCTCATCGTCAAATTCACTTAGATCCTTAGGGACCTGTTGATTATTTATTGTCTTCTTGGGAGTATAATTGCCTTACTCTATTACGTTCCATAATCTGTATTCTTATGCCTTGATGAAGATTTTCATTCTCAACTTTCAAAAGGTGAAGTTCTCTCCATTAAAATTGGGTGGTTTTATCGTAGAGCATCCTTCGAGTAGCAGTCTATCACCAAATCCTGCCATTAGGGTCTCTCTTGAGACGGTTAAGTTTTATTCAAAGAGACCTGCTCTAATACCAAATGTTAGTGTAGCAGTTTTACCCAAGAGGGGGCTGAATTGGGTGATAAAAAATATGCTCTAAAATTTAACTGAATTAAGAAAAATAGATAAGTTTAGAGAGATTTTACTGAAGGAGAGTCAGAGAAGAAAAACATGCAGGACTTTATATTGGTTTAGTCCCAACCACTTAATCTACGTCCAGTTCTTAGAACACCTCTAAGTTTCTTCACTAACTCCAAGATTCAAAAGGCTCTTGGCATCACAGTACAGTAATTGAGCTCTCTCAATCACTCCCTCTTACTTCCTGTAAGGATATACAATCCCCTTAAGAGTCCCACACTCCTGAGTCACTTGCTAAATGAGTAAAAGGATTTATAGACTCTCTTTAAGAGTATATAAAATGAACACTGATGCTCAAAGTTAAGAAACAGAGGATTGAATGCAAGGAATTAATTCGACATATGGTAGCTCAAGTTCATTCTTTTCTTCATTCAATGCTCTTCGCGTTTTATACCAAGAGATTTTTAGTTATTTGTTAGACATGAGAGCTTGTAACCATTGAAGTAGCATCTGCGTATGTTGGTAGTTGCAATGGTTGTCTTGTATTTAATGTGTTTCTAATAGGTAGCCTAAGCCTATGATAATTTTTTATTGAGCCTCGTAACCTGTAAAAATGTCTCTATAATAAATGTAATAAGTTACTTTATCAGAGAATGCAAATAATTAAAAGAAGAAATGATCAACCTTGGGATTTAAATTATGAATTGAAATTCACAAATCAGAGAGTAGAGAATCACAAAATCAATTCTGCGAAGATCTCATCGATGAATAGCCTAATTGATAAGGTTATCGATTAATTAGAAACATGAGAACTTGAAAGCAAGACTCGTTTATCAAAATCATTATGAATCCTAGAGTTTATGAAAAAGCTTATCGATAAAGAGTGACAGTTAAAATAAAGTGATTTATCACGAGGATTTTTCAAAAGTTAAGTGAAAGGATTTGTTACTTGCATCCCATCTGAGTAAGGGCCATTTCTGATTTTAATAAAAATATAAGATAAACAATGAGAGCTGAGAAAAGTTTGAAGATGGAATAATATCATATTTTCTGAAAACAGCGTGAAGAACAATTTCAAACAAAATAACTCAATTTTATATAGGATGTTATCGATAACTTACTTTATCCAAAAATTTATTGATAATTGAAGTAAACTTTCAAATCTATTTTAAATAGTTTTATTTGAAAGCTTATCAATAATTACGTTTATCAAAAAGTTGTTAGAAAAGACTCTTAAAAAAAACTTGGATAGAGATATGAAAGATAGGAAAAACGTGACTTTTATCGATAAGGTGTTTGATAAATGTATTTATTGATGAAATTATTGATAGATGTATTTGATAAGATTATCGATTAATTTCTCTATAGAACATGTAACTTTAAAAACAAGAAGAGATTCATCGAATATTTTTTTGAACAACATAAGTTGTTCAGTAAAATACTGAGATAAGAGTAATTACTTAATTTCAGATCAAGTTATCGAATATTATAGAAATCGATAAACATATCGGCAAGCCAAAACTCTTTAACTGATTATAGTGTAGAGAAATTTACTCATATATTCAAGAGGTGATTGATAAATGCTTAACAGTAAAGATATGCAAAGAAACTTAACCATTTATCCAAAACATGATTGAAAATCTCATTTATCCAATAAGTGATCAATAAAAGCTTATCAGTAAAGATACGCAGAGAAACTTAGCTATTTACTTTGTCATCGTCAAAACTTTAGGTCTAACAAAACAAAGGGTATTAAGATGCAAAGATTGACAAGATAATTTCTAAAAAGCTTAAGGTGGAAATATGCCCTGGAAGTTTTCACTCAAAAGCATTGGGCATCCAAAAGTTTTTTTGAGAGCAAATTTACTCTAAAAGTTTAAAATCATAACAATATTATCCTTGTCATTTAAAAGATAACATTGACGGTAAACACAGTGATGTTGACTATTAATATTTTTAACAATAAATGGTAATATTGCTACGGTTTTAAGCTTTTCGGTTTGTCTTCCAAAAAAGCTTTTAGGTATCTAACACTCTTGGCTGAAAATTTTCAAGTTCACCATACTGAACCCTTTATAAAAGGATAAAGGTGCAACTTTAACTAAGTTCAATTTCACCCATTTTTTCAGTTTTTAGATATGATTGCAATTTAGTTACTCCAATAAAAGTTGTTAATAATTTGATAAAAGAAAACAAAATGAATAATATTAATTGTTAAGATGAATAAAAGGAAAATGGAAATTTTTTAAAAAAAGGATGAGATGGCACCAAATTTTAAAAAAACAATGGTGAAATTATACTATTAAAAATATTAAGGTGCTGAGTGCAGATGAAAAATAACAAGATCGGGGTGCTCAATGCTAGTTCACCCTTCATAAAATCGGGAGACAAAACTAAAACTTCACATCAAGTTAGAAAACCAAATGTATACTTTTACCCATGTTTTATCATCTTTAATTTTTTTCATATATATAACCAACTTATGTAATATAAATCTTTCAGCATATGTACGCGGTGAAGCTTACAATGAGAAGGTGATTAAAGAAGAACCATTAAAGATGGGTCAGACAATAAAAGGGAACTCAAAATTAGATATTGAATCAGAAAAAGAAATGATGGAGAAAAGAATGAATGAGCTTGAAGCAGATAATGTTGGCGGAGAGGCCTTGACTTCTGCAATGAGAGATTATGGAATTGAGAGGTTTCTTTCTGCTCCTATTTTATTATGATGTGTTATTAATTATGTCTAATAAAAATATATATTTATGATGATGATGATCATTCAAATTTGATAAAAGCGTAACAGGGCAAACTTGTATGGGTGGCCAAACACTTACGTATTCACAAAGGCAATGGGAGAGATGATTCTGTCAACTTATAAAGACAATGTGCCCTTAATCATCATACGTCCTTCCATAATAACAAGTACCATCAAAGAACCCTTTCCCGGATGGATTGAAGCTTTCAGGTATACAACTATTATTATTATTATTATTATTGCAATTATAGTAGTGGTTGAATTGTGATATATAATGTTCGTCGTCTTCTTCCATGTCTCTTGTATTGTTATCAATGGCTTCTTCCTTTGTTTTTTTTTTTCCTTTTTTTTTATTGGTTGCAGAACAGTTGACAGTGTGATTGGTAGCGATGGTAAAGGAACAATATCAAACTTTCTAGGCGATCCTAAGACAATAGTGGCTATGGTAAGTTAGGCTAACATTGGCATATTTATCAGATGTTATTTTTCTTGTTTAAATTTAAATCCTCTTCTAAAGTTCATAAGAAAAATTAAACTAAACTAGTAAAATAAATGTAAATTATTAATGGTGATTGTACATATATAGATACCTGTGGACATGGTGACAAATTGCATGGTGGCAGCAATGGTGACCCATTCCTTTAATAAAGATTCTTCAGGGAATTTCATCTACCATGTTTGTTCTTCTTCCAGAAATCCTCTCAGATTATTAAATGTTAGTGAATTCTCAAATCTTTTCTTCTCAAAACACCCACTGACCAGCAAAAATGGAGAACCAATAATGACGTCCAAGTTAAGATTTGCAACAAATCTGGATTTTCAGACACACCTGATGATCCGATATGTGTTACCACTAAAGGTATGCTATATATATGCCCTCATTAATTCATTTATATGTGCCTGACAGAAAATCTGCGTCGTTAAGTTATTGAAACTCATGTATACACCTGTATAAATACTTTTATGTATTCTACAAGGTGTTAAATTTGGGGAACAAGGCGTTTTTCCAGATCTTCAATGATTGGTACAGTGTCAATGAAAAAAAGGTCCAATTGACGATAAGAATGGCTAAAATTTACGAGCCCTATGCGTTCTTCAAAGCCGTGTATGTTCCTTAACTATTCTTCATTCCTTAAAGAATGGAAACTTTTTATTCACACACACACACACACACACACACACACATATATATATATATTAATTCAAACACTTGATTAACCATGAATTAAATTTTGTACATAACAGGTTTGATGTCACAAACACAGAAAACTTATACATGGCAACGAAGATGAGGAATGTTGAATTCGACCCCAAGAGCATTGATTGGACAGACTATATGATGAATGTTCATATTCCTGGCCTCATCAAGTTTGTAATTAAGTTATCTCCCAAATTATAGAAATATTGGTCAGAATATAAGAACATTATATGTACTGAAGTTTAATTTATTACCAGTGAGTGTCGTGTGGTATGAGTGGAATATAATAAATGAATGCCAACAGACTAACACGCACATATATGTTCTTTTGCCAATTCAATTTTAGTTATGTGTGTGTAATTATAGGAGATGGTTATGCAATTGATTTGTGCATAATTGTCATGCAAATTCAGCTATTTCATAATTTCCTCTTTATTTATTAAAATAATTTTATATGGTATATTTGTTGGGAATTAATTAGTAAAGATCAAAGAGATTGTAAATAGACATGTTAGGGATATGCATTTGATGGGTTAGAATATTTAATGAGGATTCTTTATAAAATCCCAAAAAAAATTTTCGAATGAAACTGAATAACAATTTTCAAAGGATTAAAGGTCAAAAATACCCATGAAAATACACCAAAAGTTCACACAACACCATGAACTTTCTTTGGACTCAAATCTACCCTTCAAAGTTTAACAAGAGGTCAATAATACTAGCGCCATTAACGTCCATTTTTTAAGCAATGGGACCTACTTTTTTTAAATGAAAATACCAAAATACCTCCACTAGAAAAAAGTTATGGGTAAAAAATACCCACAAACTTATACCAAAAGTTCATGGGTATTTTTGACCCTTAACTTTTTTTGTTTTAAATGGAGGTATTTTAGTAATTTCATCAAAAAAATCATGGGTCCCATAGCTAAAAAAAAGGATGTTAATGGCGCTAGTATTATTGATCTCTTTTTAAACTTTGATGGGTAGATTTGAACCCCAAAAAGGTTCATGGTGTTGGGTGAACTTTTGATAAAAATTCATAGGTATTTTTGACCCTTAACCCATTCTCAAAACAACAAAATACAAGAAAGCAAGAACCTATCCTTCATCAACCTCTACTTGTTGGATAAGAGGAGGAGGATGATCAAAAAGCCAAAAATTCCCTTCTAACCTATGAGAAAGTTTTGCTAAACTATCAGCAATGGTCATATCCTCTCTTAGTACATGGGAAACTATGACCTGCCAATCCCTATTAATCAACAATCTAACATCATCAATAATGTCCTTGAAAGGATGGTCATTATCGCATCCTCTAAGAGCAAAATTGATTGCAGCTATACAGTCAAAAAATAAAATAATTTTCCTGTAACCTCTTATCCAACATAAAGTGAGGCCATGAATAACACCTAGTAATTCAGCAATAACTGGGGGAAGTGAAATCAGTTTGCAACTAAATCCACAAATCCAACGATCATTGTTGCCACAAATGAAACCCCCACAATCACTTCTTCCATTATCCAAGACTGAGCCGTCTACTGCCACCTTGATAAAATCATTTGAATGCTTATCAAAATGAACATTAGATGGTTGCCTCCTGCGTAGTTGAAATCCTTGCTTCATGAGATCTTGATCTGAGCATGTCACATCCAGTAATATGGTAATTATGAATAAGAAATATTCCTAAATAATTAAGGGCAAAAAATGATAAGGAGAAATAGAAGAATTTTGATGGAAAATAATTATTATGATTTTCCAAGCCAATTATGAAAATTTGACTAATTAAGAAAAGTTGGTCAAAAATAATTATGAAAAAAATATTTTCAAGCCTTGGAAAATTAAGAAAAAATAAGGATAATATCCTTTGAGAATTATATAAGATTATAAAATTGGTTTTATGATCAAATTATCCTTAGAGAAATTACAAAGGAGTTTAAGGGTAATTTAGGCCAATTTAAGGGATTTTATTTGGAAAATTCTAAATAAATATTTTTGAGGAGAATAAAATTCTAAGAAAATTCCTATGATCCCCCAAGGAATTATAAGAGATTATGGAATTAAAAGAAGACCCTCAAGTATCCAAGATTTTTCCTAACTCCTTTGAAAAGTGGAAGAATCAATAAAGAGAAGGAAATTAGTTTTCCCTTTTATTTAATTATTGGGAAATTAATTTTGAAAGAGGGCAAATTGGGAGGATAAAAATAAGGAGAATAAATTATGGATCTAACAGAAAATAATTATAAAGGTCGGAATACTGTAATTATAGAAAAGAAATCAAATTTGGAGTTAAAGTGCACCAATAAAGCAAGATTAGAGTCTTGCAATTCAAATGGCTTACATTTAGCCATGTGTCAAGCCTCTAATAGAGAGGATTTGAACTTGCCAAGTGTCATTCCTCAAATGGAGAGGATTTTAACTTTTGGTAATTAATTTCATTTGGATTTAGTTAATTATGAAAGTGAAAGCAAGATTAAGAAGGATAATGACACTTGGATTTGCATTTACGATGGTGATTGGGATATCTTGGCTCATTAAACAAGCACTCCTCCCCCTAATTTCAGATCTTCAATTTGGCCAAGAGGGAACCAAGAGGGAAAAGAGAGAGTTTAAGGAGAAACCAAGGAAAAAGGCATCAACTTTGAGTATACAAGTGAGAATCAAGGTTAGTTCTTGGTTCTGAATAGATCCTTGCCTTGTTTTCTTGCTTTTGTGGTTGAAAATTCTGTTTCTCCTCCTTATTGGGTGCTGGCCGAACTGAATATTATGTGGGGGAAGAAGTTTAGTTGGTCAAACTTGTTAAGACACTTCAAAGCATGATAGATCCTAGTGATTACAACTAGTTGTAAGTTGTTTTTGAAGTGGTTTTTTTGTTGTTTCTCTTGAGGTTCATTTCCACCAAGGTAGTAAATGGACCCTAGGATGATTTTTTCAATTTTTTAATGCTTTCATTGTGCTCAAAATGAAAAATGGTGTAGGATAAATCTAAAGAACAAGTGTTGGAAGCATTAAAATCAAAGTTGTAATTTTTGGTTAAGAGAGAACTGAAAGGAGGAGTTTTATTTTCTTAAATCCAAGTACATATTTGGAATGTACATGAAAAACCATGTAGGAATAAGTCAAAAAGGAATTTTTAGGGTTTATGGAAAACAAAGTTCAAAAATGAAAGAACAATGGTGGAAGCTTTAAGGAGCAAGATTTATGTTTAAGTTGTGTTCTTGTTTTTGCTTGGTTTGGTTGATGATTCTTGCTGCTCTTTTTTGGTGGATTGTCATGTTAGGATTTAGCATTTGTAGAGGCAAAGAAGAAGAACAAAAAGATCAAGAACTTTTGGAGAAAGGTAGCAAGTTGAACCTAACTACTAACATTAACTTGGCATTGTTGATTATTGCATGATTAATTGCTATTATGTGGATGAACTTCCTTGATTTTGATGTGGTTGCTCTTTGCACTTTCTTGCTTTGGCCTTTGCATTATTGAGTTTGCCAAATGATAAGCATGCTAGTTCACCAATAGTAATTAATATAGTTATGCGTAATAATGATGCTTGTTGATGATATAGTTGGTTAATTTGGTATTGGGATTTCAATGAAATCTTATCCCCCAAATGCAATCTAACATTTTATGGACTGAAAATTTTAAGGGCAAGCTGCAAATTGAAGGTTAAATTATGGTGTTAAACCATAAAAATTCATGGACTTTTGGTTATGTAAATATTTAGCTTGACCAATGCTGTAAACCTACTGACACCGTCGACTTTAAGCAACATTTTGATTAAGTTCCTGAATGCTTTTAATCATGAAATTTGGCATGGTTGTAGATCACGTTCTGAGATTTATTTTGATACCTAACATGTTAAAAATGGCCAACTACATTATTTTTAATGATTTTTCAAAATTAAGGTTCAGAATCTGGAAAAAGGGTTTTTGCCAAATGAATAGAGGTGAATTTCACAAAAACCTAATACTTTTTCAAATAGAATTGGTCCACAAAATTATTTTTCCTTGATATATCATTCAAAGATATTTTTCTATAATTTTGAACCACTCCATTTTGATTTTTCTAGATTAAGTTATGAATTTTTGAAGTTGAGCCAGAAAACTAGATTTTTACTCCATGAACAGTAAAAATCCGAAAATCAGCGTTTTTGTGACAAAATTGAGCCTAAGACGATCCAATGTGGTCTAAAATGGTTTTAATTGAATCCTAAGTCAATATGATAGTAAGGTGTAATAGAGCATGCCTTAAAGAAGCTAGAATTTGCATTGATTCCTATGTTAGTGATTTCGCTTCAAAAAAGCTTGTTACACCTTATCACCCAAATATCCCAGCAAATGTAACTAGACAATGTGGGCCATGGGACTTTCTTGGTGAAATTCAAACTAATGTCATTCATTAGATTCCACTTCATCCAATCTGCTCCTTGAAGTGAGGTAAACATAGTCCACTTGTCAGTTCTGATCACTAATTTCCACTGGTTTATTGTATTCGAGCAATCTCGTAGTAGATGCATTGGATTTTCTTCCTGTTCACAATCAAAAGGGCAGGAGTTTGTTCCTTTAATTCTGTTTTGACTTCTAACTTGTGTTGTGTGTGCTTGTCCATGAGCAAAAAGCCACATAAAGGACTTGATCTTTTCAGGAATTATCCATCTCTAAAGAATCTTCCAGATGTTGTCTCTCGTATGCTGGGTACCTATAAAAAGAAACTTATATGCAGATTTAACATAAAAAATAGCCATAAGTGGATGGCTTCGAATAAGTTTTATCCTCTCCTCTCTCCTCACGGGTGGGTGTGCACAAGTAATATGGTCAATGACTTGCTTGTAGAGCCAAATCCCCATCTTTTGCCTTTCCCATTCTCCATGATCAGTTACATAACCAGCCGCACATTCATTCTAATTGATCTGGTCTTCATATCTTGGTATTAGTTCAATCAATGGAGTATTCATCACAAACTAATTATCAAACCAGAAGGAAGATGTCATACCACTGCCAATCTTCCTACCTAAGCCTACCTTGAACTTTTTCTAAATAGTACATATACTCCTCCAAGTGAGTGACGATTTTCATTTTTTTATAACAGAAGGAATATTTTGATCCCCACAATTATATTTATCTTTAAGAATCCTTACCTATAAAGCCTCCTTGTTGCATACAAGCCCCCAACAGAGTTTCATGATAAAAGCTTTGTTTTGTTTCCTTAGCTTTTTGATTCCCAATCCACCTGAACCTTTCTCTTTAACTACCTGACCCCAAGACAGGAGATGTAGCTTGTGTCCTTCCTCACTATCCCCTTATAAGAAATTCTTGCTATTTTGTTCTAGGTCATTGAAAAGCCTCTTTGGAAGGAGGATGGTTTGCATATAGTAGGTAGGAAGGGCTGAAAGTATTGACTTGATGAGAATTGCTCTTCCTGCTAAATTCAGAAATCTCTTCTTCCAGCAAGATAAGCACTTTCTAGTTCTTTCCAATACCGGTGCAAATGAGACATAGGAGGCTCTTTTATGTAATAAGGGTATACCTAAGTATTTCCCTAGATGGCCTGTAAGACCAACCTCTATTTGTTTGCTTAGTTCCAAAGTTCTAGCAGAGTGCACATTTCAAGAAAAACATATCTTGTTTTTGCTTTATTCATCCTTTGACCTGACGCGTCATAAAAGGTTTTTAAATAGTCCAGCATTACCTCTACCTGGGAACTAGAAGCTTCCCCAAAAAGGATCAGATTATCTGCAAAGAAAAGATGGGAAAGTAGGGGACCTTGTGGGTTTAGATGGATAGGTCTTCAAAATCACCAATCACATCTCTGATTATATGGTCCAACTGTTCCATACAAAGAGTAAAGATGTATGGGGAAATAGGGTCACCTTGTCTAATCTCTCACGTGCTTTGGAAACTTTTTATTGCCTTACCATTCCAAAGTACTTTAAAGGAGGAGGTTGAAATACAAGCCATGATGATATTGCACATGTCATCATTCATACCTACTAAACTAAGAGTATTCCTAATGAATCCCCATTCTAACCTGTCATAAGCTTTCTCAAGATCAACCTTCATCGCAAGCCATCATTTACTACTTGTTTTGTTCTTAATAACTTCCTGGGTAATAATGATGTTGTCACTACTTTGTCTTCCTGATATAAAATTGCATTGATGTTTACCCCCTAGCTTCCCCATGACAGGTTTGGGTCGTTTGCTTAGCACTTTGGCGATTATCTTGCAACTCACATTACATAGTGCTATGGGTTTAAAGTCTCTGATGAATTTTAGCTTATCCACTTTTGGCATGAGGACAAGATTAGTCTCATTTAAGGGCTTCACCTTCCTAGGGTCACGAAATATTTCTTTCACCATAGCACATAATGATTCATCAATTATGTTCCAAAACTCTTGGTAGAAGAACGCTTATATCCCATCAGGCCTAGGCGCCTGGAAGGCTCCTATATCAAAGATTGCTTGCTTGATTTCTTCATTGGTGACATTTCTTGATAGTAAAGCCAAATCTTCGCTACTGATGCAAGGAAAGTTATGCTTTGTTGAGGGATTCACAACTCCTCCTTATTCACTTCGAAAAAGGTTTTGGTAGAATTCAAGAGCCATTTGCTTAAGTTCTTGCTGATCAGAGGTCCACTCACCATTCAGATTCCTCAATCCTTCAATAAAATTCTTCCTTCTAATAATCGTTGATGCACAAAAAAACTTGCTATTCTTGTCTCCCCATTTAAGCCAATTGCATCAAGATTTTTGGAACCAAATTAGCTCCTCTTGAGCCAAGGCCTTGTTATAGTCCTTCCAAAGTTCTTTTTCAACTTGCACTAACTGTTGCTTATCTCTTTGAGCTCTTGATCTTTCAACACCCTCTATTCTGTTTAAAAGAGATTTCTTTTTTGCTATTATGTTTCCCACTTTGTTCTTATTCCACTCCAAAACAGAATTGGTAAAATAAGCAACATTATCTTGCCAACTACCTTTGTCCTAATTGTGTTGAACAATAGAAAGGAAGTCTTCCTCTAGGAGCCAAGCAGCTTGACATCTAAAGTGACATTTTGTCTTTGAATTTGACTCCCACGATTACCTTTCACCATAAGTGGTCGATGATCAGAGCCATATTTTACTTAAATAGAAGACTTTTGACTATGGAAAGCATTCATTCCAACTTTCATTAGCAAAAGCCCAATCAATTTTTCCTTTTAGAAGGTTCCTCTCCCATATAAACTGATCGCCCACACTCTCAATTTCAATCAATTGAGTCTTCTGAATACACTCTACAAAATGGCGCATAGCACAAACATTGGGCGGGGAGCCCCCATTTTATCATCACTAGAGAGGTAGGCATTAAAATCTCCTATTACGAACCAAGGGCATTAAATATTGTGACTGATATTAACAAGATCATCTCAAAAGGTTCTGTGGAGCTCACAACAAGGTTCAGTATACACACAAGTAAGCAAGAATAGTTGAGAAGTTTGAGATACTTTAACTTGGATGCGCATGTATTGTGTAGAAGAAGAGACATACCTCACAGTAATACTCTCTTCGTGCCAAAGAATCCATATCCCTCTTGCGTACCCAGTCACTTCTAGTCTCATCCAACTATTAAAACCCAAATTCCTATAAGCTTTTCTGCTTTTCTTCCGCTAATACGTGTTTCAAGTAGAACAAGGAGTTGAATTTCTTTACCCGCAATCAAGTCTTGTACTCTTCCTGGAAATGTTTTTGAGGTTGCTCCTCAGCAGTTCCATGGTATAAAATTCATGATAAAACAATCAAGAAAGAGGGGCCTTGAAAAAAATGAGACTATAGTGAAGACTCAATAGCCTCTATACCTTCTCCATCATCTTCGACATCCTTTCTAACCTCTACATGTGTTTCGTACTAGCAATAATCGATCTCATGATTTTCTCTTTGAAGATTATTGTTTGATTCAATCGTTGAGGGGTTTTGGAGCTTGGAGTGAGTGCGTATAAATTGCTCTTCCAAGTGTTGACTTTTGCTGACTTTGGGAGGATTTATATTTTGTATATGAATGGGGCCTTCCACCTCATGCTTCCTCTAGACTATTTATGCATTTCTTAGTGTAGCATTATTGAAATCTAGTGGGCCAATGTTAATTCCTAAACCAAAGACTACTTGGTGGATTATGCTAGCAATTTTCCTTTTTAGCAGTGGAGAAATAATTTTGGGCCTTGTGGACAGCCCTCTCTTCTTGATCTCTATTATTTTCCTTGTATTTCCTACTTGATTTCTTTGTGGGCTTTCATTTTCTGTTGGACCTGTGTTGAGCCCCCATTTTGTCTCTTCGCTCTTCTTAACACTAGCTTTCTTTTCTTTAATTTTTGCCTTGGCCGTCTCATCCCTCAAAGCTTTCCCTGCCGAAAACATCACGCTCTCCACCCTAAGCTTGGATCGGCTAGTCTCTCCTTTCTCACAGTAACCGTCTTTTTTCCCCTGTACCTCACTAGTACTTTTCTCTTTCCCTTTTGATGAAACCTCACCCCCTTCTTTCCTTCTCCACTCCTTTATAGAGGCTTTGCTGGTATTCTAAGCTATATTGGTAGGCAAGGTTGCAGCATCATCCATTTTTTGTAAAACATCAAATCGTGAGCCTGTACCCAATCGTATATCTCTCTCTATTGGATTACTTTTGTGATTTGCTTTCTGCTGGTATCTTTTTCCCCCTTCTAGCTTTTGGTTTCTCATTCTAAAAGAACTCTTTTCCTTCATCCAGGTACCATAGGCATCCTCGGTTTTTATGCCTGGTACATTAGCTAACGGGTGTTTGTCATCTTCTTTTTTCTTCTGTTCATCGAAGTTTTCAGTGGACCTGTTCTTTTCCGGTGAGCTTTCATTTGAGGTTGCATTCAAAGTACACTCCTCCTGCTTGTGATCGTAGTGTCCGCATTTAAAGCATATAACTTCTAACCCTTTATATTCAACTGTGTACATTTTCTTCCTGATGAGAAACCGTGCTTTCAAAGGTTGATTCAAGTCGACCTCAACGCTAACCCGAGCGAACTTCCCCCTCTCTACAGTGACGTTCTAGTTACTACAGTGAGCTAAAGTATTAATGTCTACCTTCAACGCCTTACCGATCATGTTTCCTAGCTCCCACATACACTCTTTAGAATATATATGCATCAGCAACATTGGTACTCCAACCCATATTGCCACTTTCCTCATCTTGTTGCAATACGGATTTGTAAGAAAATGGGCCAGTCCACCCTTGATGGATTGGACCCAAGCCCAGTATCATTTGGGGTCCTGGTGCAAATAACAAGACTTGTGGGTCTTAAAGTGCAATTTTTGCCCTTTAATATATTTTGCCAACAGCGGGAACAGTTATGTCGAGGGAGGCAGTTTTCTTTTTGAAAATATGCATGGGATAAGTTAACCGTAGCATCAGTTATTGGGACGCACGTTCGGTTTTCATTTCTCCTCTCCTGCCTTTTCCAGTCTCCTCCCTCCCTCTCTGCAAAAGCTTTCCCTTGGTGCATTTGCTGTGTCTCCCAGATCCGACTCCGTGACCGTGATCGGACCTCCGCGTGGCAACCTGACTTTACTGCAGACTCCAGGTATGCCTAAAAACCTACATTGGTATCAGAGCATGTGATATTTCCTGTAGATTTTGTGGCCTGCGTTTTCATATCAGTATTTTTTTCTGATTGTTCGGTCTGAGTAACTTGCGATTTGCTTCAATATATTATGCAAATCCTCCATTTTACTTCCAATATGATAGTTTTCGTGTCTTATATTTATGTTTAGACATATTGGGTTGCTTCTCTGCCTCTGTGAAAATCGTTCTATACAGTATATATTTTGGCCGTACGCTTGTTCGTTTTTGGGTTGCTTAAAATCAAGTTTTTAGGCTTCAAAATTTATCCCATTGCGTAGAGCTCGAAAAAACGAAGAAAATGACATAAAGTACACTAAAAACGGACACCGGACGGCGGAGAGAAGAAATCGGGTCCGACGGGTCCGTCGGACCCGACCCTGTTGCAGAAGCCGGGTCAAGTCGACCCGGCTGGAGGTTGAAGATAACCTCCAGGGCCAAAACGGCGTCGTTTTGGCCCTCCTAAAAAAAAAAAAAAACCGCCCCAGTAAAAAAAAATAATAATAATAAAGGCCCAGAAATTCCAAAAAAAAAAAAAGTTTTTTTTGGTTGGGGGCAGACATGGGCCGAGCCCAAACAGCGAAAAAAAAAAACCATTTTAGTGCCAAAAAAAAATGGAGCAGATTCCGCCACGTGGCGTGCCATCTGGACACGTAGGGCCCACCATCTGACAGGTCGTGGCGCGTGGACGCCGCCGGTTCGGCGCGTGTGACCGGCGGCGAGCTGCAGGGAGGCGCGTGTACTACACGCGCAGACTATGCGAGTGGGGAAATGTTTTTTTTTTCCAGTTTTTCGCTAATTTTTCCTTCTAGGGGCGCGTGTAGGCGCATGGAGGGTCCGTTTGAGGTGCGGTTTGTCTCTAAAAATCCCTAAAATCAAGATCTGCATTTTGATATATAATTTGATAATTTTGGAGATAATTAAGGATCTATTTGTGAGTATTTTCAGTGTATTTTCTAGTATTTTTCATGCGGAAATAAATTCCAGAATATTCAAAATAATTTAAATTATTTTGTTCTAGGTGAAAATGAAGCAAGAGGCTTCTAGTAGCACTGAAAATATCCAAGATGGTTCATTGGAATACTTATACATGGATAATGCAGTTCCAGAATATGAACCAGAGGATGAAGATCCTGAAGAGGACCCTGAAGAGGTTCCTCAAGAAATCCCGGAGGAGTTAATGGATTCTGGACCTGAGTCAGAATCTTTATTTCCCACTGAACCCCTTCGTACCGAACCTCATTTGGTCTGTAATGATTCGCTAGATCTTCCCAATAAAACCGAAGTAGAGGAAGGCGAAGAGGTGGATCAACCCTGTACCCCTGCTTTAGCTATGAGAATAGCTGAAAGTGATGCAGCTAAATTGACAAACATAAAAGGCATCAATGGTGTGCTCGCTAGCTACGTCCATTACATGACCGATAAGAAGAATACAGAATTCTACCTTAGAGTCATAATGGAGTACATAAGAGCAATAAGAGTTAGAGGCGGACCTAAAGGCAGACCCATAAGAAAGTCTTACTGGATTTGGGCCATAGAGCTAGTGTCCTCCTTTATGAACAAAACGCGTAAACTTAGAAGCCTAAGAAAAGCAATGCTTGATTACATTTATGTTCATATCAAATGATGTAATATTTGTATTCGCCATGAATTTGTTATTTCATGCATTGTAAGCAGACTAAGTATGTTACTTCATTTAATGAAATTACTTGAATTATTATTGTATGATTATTTATGAATATCATATGTATGCCTTTTATAAGTGGGAGCTTTTAGAAGATGAGACTTCTAAAGGTTACAATCTTTGAAGTGCTTGTATAAAATCCTTGATAGGACATGATGATTATTGCTAGCATCTGTGTGATGGGAGATACAAACGTATTCTCTTGATCATAGATCTTGTAATTTCATTGTTTACTGATCGAGGATAATATAGGCACATTACATTGTATACTTCATTGTGCTATATAACTGAAATGTTCTTTGGTTCCGTTCTCTTCAAAGAGAACATAGATTAATGTGGGATAGATTTGTCACAGAACTAAGAATGGCAACCAAGAACATAATAGCTGAATTGAACAAGGGAGAAAAGCTTAACGGACAACTGGGACATCTGGCACCGAAAGGTCTAGTATATCCTAGAGGAACAGGATGCATAGAGCCTCTCACCACTGCTATGGTTGAACCTGAGGCTGGCAACACAAACCAGCACAGGAGAGACCAAGAGGCATATCTAACCTGGAAAAAGAAGAATAGCATAGCAAGAATCACGCTTTTGAGCTCCATGGCTGATGACCTGATGTGTGAGTTTGAGTCGCACAAAACTGCACAGGCCATGTGGATAGCATTGAAGGATAAGTTTGGCGGAGTCTCTACGACCAAGCTTAGAAGGTTGACAATTAAGTTTGATACCTATAAGCTCAAGCCAAACAATCCTATGAAGCAACATCTGAGAGAGATGGCCAATATGATCCGGGAACTGAAGGAAGCTGGACATAATCTGTCTGATGAGCAGCAAGTGCAGGCTGTCATCAGGTCGCTCCCTGCAAGTTGGGAGCACATGAAAGTCAACCTAACCCACAATGAAAACATCATCACTTTTAATGATGTAGCTAAGCATCTGGAGCTGGAAGATGAACGTTTAGAGGCTTACAAGAGCTCTGGACAGACTTATTTAACTGAGGATGCTGGTACTTCCCAATCTAAGCCCAATTTCAAAAAGGGCAAGAAGCCCCAAAAGAAAGGGAAGAAGGGCGGTCCTCAATTTAAAAAGGGCAAGAAACAATTTAAGAAGAAGGGAAAGAAAGGCGGGAAGAAGAAGCTAGACCTGAAGAAGGTCAAATGCTTCACCTGCCAACAAATGGGCCATTTCGCACGTGACTGTTCTAAACAGGCTGAAAGCGAAAAGGTATTAGTGAATTATGTGAATTCACATGTTTCATATGTTTCTAGTACTGTTTTTCTAACAGAACCTGTTTCTTCTTCTTGGATTATAGACTCAGGCTCCACAGACCACGTAAGCAGGGATCGGGGATCCTTTGTGGAATACCGTCGGTTGCCGTATCAAAGCAAGTGGCTTTATGTTGGGAACAATGCGAGAATCGAGGTTCGAGGGATTGGCACCTGCAAGCTTGCTTTGCGTGGTGGAAAGACCTTGATACTCCATGATGTGCTTCATGCTACCGACATCCGACGGAATTTAATTTCTGTTATTTGCTTAGTAGACTTTGGGTTTAATGTTTATTTTCATGATAAAGTTGCAGACATTTCCTTTAACTCTGAATTTTATGGTTCAGCATTCAGATTCCAGAAATTTTTTGTTATGGATCTTGCTTTTGGTTTTAACGCTCATGATTGTTTTGCTATTTCTTCAAGCAATCCTGATATGAATATCTGGCATGCTAGACTGGACATATTAATCAAAATAGAATGATTAAACTAGCAAAAGAAGGAATGTTGGGCACAATCCCTAACATGGAAATGTCCTTATGTGAAAATTGTCTAGCTGGTAAGGCAACTAGAAAACCTTTCGGTAAGGGAACAAGAGCTGAAAATCCATTGCAATTAATCCATTCTGATATCTGTGGTCCGATGAGTGTGAGGGCGAGGCACGGAGCTTGGTATTTTATTACCTTTATTGACGATTTTTCACGATATGGTCATGTCTATTTGATCTCGCATAAGTCTGAAGCACTTGAGTGCTTTAGACGATACATAAATGAGGTAGAGAATCAAATGGACAGTAAAATTAAAGCATTACGTACTGATCGAGGTCGTGAATATTTATCTGATCAATTTAAACAGCTCTGTGAAGAAAAAGGGATAATTAGACAACTGACTATCCCTGGCACTCCACAACAGAATGGAGTGGCTGAGAGGAGGAATAGAACTCTTCTAGACATGGTTAGGTCTATGATGGCTCAAGCAAACCTACCAATTTCATATTGGGGTGATGCTTTGTTAACGGCAACCTTCATACTTAACCGTGTGCCCTCAAAATCAGTCGCTTCCACACCCTATGAATTATGGACAAAACGCAAACCGGATCTGAGTGTCCTAAGACCTTGGGGGTCAGCGGCATATGTTCATGATAATTCCCACAAGCATGGGAAATTGGGTCCTAGAGGAAAGAAATGTATCTTTATAAGGTACTCTGAACAATCTAAAGGATATGTTTTCATAGGTAAAACGAAGATGGAACAGTGACTGAAATGGAATCAAGAGATGCCACATTCATTGAGACTGAATTTCCTAATAGAGGAGATGTTGACCGCACTGTATCTCTTTATGAGACACAAGAGCAAGTCAGTGCAGAACAAATTGACAGACCAGAATCGTCTAGGTGTGTCAATCTGAGTGGGAGCCAAGAAAGGTCAACACCAAGACCTGAACAAAGAAAGAAAGATAAGCAAATAGCTCCCGTCAGAAGGAGTAACAGGGAAAGTGTTCCCAAAAGACGCTTTCAAATAGAAGGCGAATCTCTCTTAGTTACTCCAGAAGGGGATGATGAGCCCCGTTCTGTACGAGAAGCCTTGTCAGGCCCTGCAAAAGATGAATGGATGAAAGCTATGGAAGAAGAAATGGACTCAATGAAAAAGAACCAAGTTTGGGTGTTAGTTGATCTTCCAAAAGGGCGTAAAGCCATTGGGAACAAGTGGGTTCTCAAAATTAAAAGAAAGTGGATGGATCAATTGACAAATACAAGGCTCGATTAGTGGCAAAGGGGTACACACAACAGGAAGGAATAGATTATGAAGATACATTTTCACCTGTTGTGCGTTTCAATTCTATTAGACTTATTTTGGCAATAGTAAACAGTTTAGACTTAGAATTACATCAAATGGATGTAAAAACCGCATTTCTGAATGGTGATCTGGATGAAGAAATCTATATGGAACAACCATTAGGTTTCATTGAAAAAGGAAAAGAAAATAAAGTTTGTAAACTCAAAAGGTCCATTTATGGATTGAAACAGTCATCCAGACAGTGGTATTTGAGGTTTCACAAAGCAATAACCTCATATGACTTCCAAATGATAGAGGAAGACCACTGCGTCTACATTAAGCGGTTTGAGGGTAATTTTGTCATATTATCCTTATATGTAGACGATATACTATTAGCCGGAAATAGTCTAGATTCGTGGTGGCTATTAAAGAATGGCTTTCGTCGAATTTTGAAATGAAAGACATGGGTGAAGCAGAGTATATACTTGGAGTTAAGATCCAAAGAAATCGTTCAAAACGAATCCTCTCTCTTTCACAAGAGAATTATATCAACAAGATTCTTGAGCGATTTAACATGAAAGACTGCAATCCCATGAGTACACCCGTTGCCACTGGAGTGGCTTTGAGTTCTGACATGTGTCCCAAAACCGAATCTGATAAAAAGAAGATGGAAAGAGTTCCATATGCCAGTGCTGTTGGTAGTCTGATGTATGCAATGATGTGTACAAGACCAGACATTGTTATGCAGTGGGACTGGTGAGCAGATTCCAGTCTAACCCCGGTGAAAAGCATTGGAAAGCAGTGAAGAGGATCTTGAGATACTTAAAGGGCACTTCCAATTATGCACTGTGCTACGAAGGAGGTGACCTGCGTCTTGTTGGGTACTCCGATGCTGATGTAGGCGGAGATGAAGAAGAACGAAGGTCAACTTCAGGTTATACCTTCTTGCTCAACAATGGCGCCATATGTTGGAGTAGCAAGAAGCAAACGTGCATTGCCTTACATTCAATGGAAGCTGAGTTTGTGGCATGCACTGCAGCAGTGCAAGAGGCTTTATGGCTGAAGAGATTTATAGAACACCTTGGATTTGGAAATGAGAGTACCAATCCGGTGATGATATACTGTGACAATACTGCAGCCATAGCCTATACTAAAGATCCTAAGTATCACAGCAAAACCAAGCACATTGACATCAAGTATAATTTCGTTAGAGATTACATAGCACAAAAGATTGTTACTGTACAATACATTTCAACCAAATGTATGGTAGCAGATCCTCTAACAAAGCCAATAGGCGAAAGAGTTTTTAAAGAACATGTACAAGCCCTTGGCATACGTAAAGTGTAATATGAGTGCTTCATTAATGAAATTATTTTTCGTTATCACTTTATGTGTCTGTCTGAAAGTATACAATGTTTAGTATGTCGTACAGGTCAAAAAGGTTGGCTCTCTCACACGGGCAACCGCCTTTGACACTCAGGTGGAGTGAACAAAGATGAGACATTTGTGTTCACCAGTAAAGCAGCAATGAATGCTGATATGGTGGAGAAGAAACACAAACTTTATGTCGCCTTGACTAAAGTGTAGCAAGTCAAGATGAGATCCACGTGGATAAAGTTGGATCGAAGTTTGGAATCCCACTTCCATAATACCTGTAGCCAGACAACAAACTCTTCAACGTCGACGTCATAACAATGAGCAGAGTTGAAGAATTTGGGTTTAGATACTGAGTGTGTCTGGACCTAAGTCTGTACGGTGTTAATAATAAATCTAAATCGACATACGCTCTTATAATAAAAGAGTGACACCGTAGCATGTGTTTCATACCACATGTGCTGAGAGAACCGCAAAAGGGAAGCAAGTGAAAGATCCCTGCTTCATTGCTGTGTGAGTCCCAGGGAGGAATTATCCTCCTATTGGTGTCCTTTGACTTTGACAATATCATGAAGATATGTTTCAGTGACTGCTACTTTGGCATATGTCCTATGGTCATGATTGATGCGATCTAAGGTAGTATGCTAAGAAAGCGACTGATTCATTTCAAAGTGATATTTGGGCGAAAGGAAGATTGACTGTGATATACACACCTATGCTAGTGTCTGTGACATGTCCCTTATGACATTTTGTGGTCATAAGTGTGGATACTAGACATCAGAGAAAGGTAATCTGAGTCAACTATTGACTCGAGAGGGATTAGATTTACCATGAAAAAGTGTATATAAGTAAATCTAGGACATCTGAGGCATAATTTTAAAGTTCAAGCTACACAAAGGAAAGGGTGACCTGTGCTGATCCTATAAAAGGGGTTTCTAGTACAGGGACCCAAGCGAAGACGTCATGCCCACGCGGTCACGACAAAGCACTAAGTATGAAATTGAGGGAAGGTGAAGAGACTAGATCCGCGACATCTAATCCACCAAGTGTGAGTGGGAGATGTAAGAAAATGGGCCAGTCCACCCTTGGTGGATTAGACCCAAGCCCAGTATCATTTGGGGTCCTGGTGCAAATAACAAGACTTGTGGGTCTTAAAGTGCAATTTTTGCCCTTTAATATATTTTGCCAACAGCGGGAACAGTTATGTCGAGGGAGGCAGTTTTCTTTTTGAAAATATGCATGGGATAAGTTAACCGTAGCATCAGTTATTGGGACGCACGTTCGGTTTTCATTTCTCCTCTCCTGCCTTTTCCAGTCTCCTCCCTCCCTCTCTGCAAAAGCTTTCCCTCCGGTGCATTTGCTGTGTCTCCCAGATCCGACTCCGTGACCGTGATCGGACCTCCGCGTGGCAACCTGACTTTACTGCAGACTCCAGGTATGCCCGAAAACCTACAGGATTGAAATTGGGGCTCCACTATTGGACTACCAAATAGTGCCCCTGTATCAGCCAAGGACCATCAAACAGGAGTTTTCGACCCAGTTCCTTGTTATTTGACCGAAGAACATAGTAGTTATTCAGCAAATCTATAAGTTCAAACTTATTAGTTTTCAAAATCCAAGCCACTCTATCCTTCATCATTCTGAGATTGGTCTCTTTTCCCAAAATGGTGATAATCACAGAATCCTTCCAAGGCTTACATAGTTCTCTGAGCTGTTCATCAGGCATATTCAGCTTAGGCAATAACTCAAGGAGTTTCTTCTCCTCTTTGGAAAGAATATATAGGAGCTGTGTCTTCCTCTTCTTGGAGCCATTATGCCATTTGGTCCTCAAACTCCTTCAACATCTCTTTCTCCTCCCTACCTAACAATTTGGCTTTGTAGGAAATTTGTGATCTTAGACTTTCCTTAGGCTTGGCATGGGATTCCGTGTTTACTCCTTGTTCGAGTTGCTTATATGCCATCGGTGTATCCTGCATCCTCTCTTTAGTCGCTCCCACCTCCGCTTGATCTTCCATTGCCACATCTGTCTTTAGTTTCCTTCTATTCTTGCTCAGCAAGTCCTCTTCTTCTTTTAAAGCTGCTTTGTTTTCTTTCGAAACCGGATCGCTGTTGAACGTATCACCCTGTTGCACACCATTTCTCTCACTAGCACTCACACTTCCACTCATTTCTCTCACTAGCAGTGGAATCGTATTACTTTAAATCTCAAATTTTAAAGCTATGAAAAATAGGCTATTAAGTAATTATGAGGTTTAACAAAATTATTTTAAGAATTAGAGCTTCAAAATTATTTTATTGGCAAAAAGCCTATTTTTAGGTAAAATTTTAAGGAGATTAAAGAGAAAAATAAGTAATAAAATTATTTAATCCCCAAGAAAATTTGAGGAAACATTATCGGGTATTATTTTGAGAATATAAAAGTTTATAGAAAGGTTTATTATATTTCCCCAAATACAGCTTAAATGATTTCAAAGCTAATTTCTGTAGATAATGACATATTGTTTTAGAAATTCAAGGAAAAATAGTTAAAGGCTAATTTTTGAAGCAAGATTTTTATGATATGTATTTCATAAGGTAAAGGAGCTAATTGAACAAGGAAAGTATTAAGGATTAATTTCTGAGGGGTAAAAGTGCAATCTCACTAACGGAAGTCTAAAAATGGATTTGGGTCATGTCTAAGCCCAACACATGGAGTATAAACCGTGCTTTAACAGACCAAGAGGAAGAGCTTCAATTATCATAAATATTGGTCCAATAAAATGGTTAAAGTCATGTCTTATGTGATAATACAATAGAGGATATAATAAAATAAGGGTTAAGATGTATCTAGTACCTCAAAAAAAAATTTTCAAGCGCATCCAGCAACCCAAAGAGTTTTTTTGAGTGCATCCAGTATATCCTAAAATATTTTGTGATACATCTAACATCCTGAAATATTTTTCATGTGCGTCTAGCAATCTAAAGCATTTTTTTTGTTTGCCTTGGTGCTAGATGCACTAAAAATATTTTAGAGTGCTAGACGCACCTAAAAAAATATTTTAGGGTTTGTATATGTAAAAAAATATTTTATAGTATTGGATACATTTTTAAAATGTATTTTAAGACATTATATGCATTACAAAATACTTTAAGTTACTATATATACCCGAAAAAATAATCCGGGATGTTGGATCAATCTTAACCATAAAACCGTCTTTTTCCATTTTAAAACCCACTTGCCACGCAGCCTTCTCTTTCCATTTTCATTCTGGAGCAGCAATTAGAAAGAGTGAGAGGAAGAAAGGTCGAGAGGAAGAAGGTAGAAGAGCAGAGGAAAGAGATGAAGGAGATGAAGCTTTCACCCACATCCAATCATCAAAATAGGTAAAGGTAATTGCCTAGATCACTATCCTATCTTTGCTTTATCCATTGGTTTAGTATTTTTGGAGTAGATCATGGCTGAAAGTTGGGGGTTAGTGAGAGAAAATTAAAGAACAAAAGTAATAACCATAATTGAAGCCTACATAGATGATATGTAAGCTGTATTATGTGTCTCATAGCTTGCATGTGAGTATTGTTGGGGAAAATGCTGTTGAATCCGTAATCTCTTTTTCCAAGGGATTTTTGTTAGATTCTCTTACGAGGTTATGTGATTTCTTGATAGAAACCATGATAAATATGATGAAGCCAGGTTGTTTTGAGTATATTTTGGTTTCATGTGATTGTTGAGTGGAAAGTTGATGATTTTCAAACAGATATGAAAATGGATAAATGATAAAGAGGATAATGGAAATAGCTGTTAGAAGGTTGTATCATGTTGGATATTAGTGATCAGAATTCTAGAAACTAAGGCTGTGTTGGATTCCGCTGTTTTAATGTTATGGTGTGTCCAGGATTCATTACAAGAATCTGGACTTTTAGCGACCACTTTCAGCGGCGACAAAGGGAGTCGCCGCTGAAAATATGACTTTCAGCGGCGACAATAGTTGTCGCCGCTAAAAGTCGGCCTTTCTGCGGCGACAAGTATGTCGCCGCCAAAAGTGAGAGTTATGGCGGCGACTTATTATTGTCGCCGCTGTAGCTTCAACTTTCAGCGGCGACAAAATTTGTCGCCGCCGAAAGTGTGCACTACGGCGGCGACAATTGAAGTCGCTGCTGAAAGTGTACACTTTCAGCGGCGACAATTTAAGTCGCCGCTGAATGTGGTTTTAGCGGCGACTAACTGTCGCTGCTGAATCTTCTTTCAGCGACGACGCTTCCTGTCGCCGCTGAATGTCGCTTTCAGCGGCGACAAAACGTCGCCGCTGAATCCTCTTTCAGCGGCGACGCTTCCTGTCGCCGCTGAATGTCGCTTTCAGCGGTGACAAAACGTCGCTGCTGAATCCTCTTTCAGCGGCGACGCTTTCTGTCGCCGCTGAAGCTCACTTTCAGCGGCGACATGTCGCCGCTGAAAGTTTTTTCACATTTTTTTAATCTTTTTTTTTTAAAAATTTTATATTATAATCTTTTATTTGCGTAATTAAGTAACTTTGATAATTCATGTTTTTTTAATGTATTTTTGTGTTAGAGAGAGACTAAAAGAAAGATAATATGGTGTTTGAGAGAGAAAGGAAGAGGAAGAAAGTTTGAAGTGTGTTTAACACACATATCCCATATCCAAATGTTTGAGAGATGGAATAGAAAAACATTATGTATGGGAGAGAAATGAGATCGAGGCATGCATGAAAAAGTATGCAAGTTTGATGGGATAAGTAATGAAATATAGAGTGTGTGTGTGAGAGGGTGAGGGGTGAGAGGTGAGAGGTAAGTATTATTGGAAGAGAGATAGTCTGTATGTGTGAGAGAGAGAAGGATATTATAATTGAAAGAGATAACATAATTAAATATATGTGAGAGATTATTATAATTAAATTAGTGTGAGCATACTTAATTGACATAATAATATTTGATGATGAACATATGTATGAGAGGATTGAGAAATAAAATCATTAAAGGAGATAATATAATTAATTAAAAATGTGTGAGAGATATAGATAATAAAATCATGTATATAGTTAATTAAATATAATTACTATTTATATTTTTTAATTTAAAATGTGATTAATTAAATTTTGTAAAACATATACAGTTGCATATTATATATATTTTCTATTGCTCAATGGTTTCAATTAAATTCATTAGCCTGGCTGGCCACGCTTGTTTGTTTCAGTGTAGAGGTCCTGTGTTCGAATCTGGAAAATGCCCAATTTTTACACATTAATTTTGGCTCAAAAAGGTTAAAAAAAACATTTAATGTTACCTGGCTGGTTTGAACAGGGGACCTGGAAATTATAATAGCTAACACTCCCCTACCACTGAAGCCACGTGTGTTATTGGCAAGGCTGGCGCATTGTTTTTGTATCTAAAGTTGCTTATTTTGAAACCCAAAACAATTTAACCCGCCCTATAATCTTCTGAAAGTTTACTTTTCCCTCGCTCTCACCAGACCAGCGCCGCGCACGCAGAGAAGTTTCAAGCGTCCATCTGTGCTTAGTCCATCACTTCCAGCGTTCTTTCTTGCTGTCATCCACGCAGAGAAGTTTCAAGCATCTAACTTCTTGTAGCGCTGTATTTTTTCCCCCTTTCTTGTTCTGTATTTTGAGATCCAATTTTTTTTCCTCTGGCATTAAATTTCACAGCTGAACACAGAAGGTTGCGAGAAGCGAGTGGATCCTTGTTGGGTGAAATCGTTGTTGGAGGCTCGCAAGAACAACGATCGGGAACTGCCCTTGGTCGCGGAGTGCACGAGCTCCGAGCGGTTCAATCGTTTGTCATGGGGAAAGAGTAGTTCTGCCTCTGAAGGTTTCTCCCTTGGGCTCGTTGCTGGTGGCGGAGAGAAGGCAGCGTAGGATGTTGAAAATCGCAAATCAGCAACGCGTTCTCGAGCAAGAAGATAGGTTTTGCACTCATCCTAATCTGCTCTTTTGTGCGTGGGTGTGTTTTCTTTTTTTGGGTTTTAGAGAATACCAAAAGATTGTTGAGTTTAGTTGAGTAGACACTAGTGCAAAATATTCATTTTACTACTCAATTTTACTTCTGAGAATACCACGGGTTTGCTCGGGTTTGCTACTGCTTTGCTCATTTGCTCCATCGTTCAGTCGCTCTCGCCCTCTTCAGTCTCCAATGCTGTGACCACCATGGGTTTTGCTTATCAAGCTGTGGGTACTCGTTCCACTATTGTTTTGATTGCTTCTTCTTCCTCCTTATCTATTTTTCTCTACCGTGCTCGATTTTAATATTAAATGCTAGTGGAAAATAAAAGGTTCCAAGCATTCCAAGATTACAACATGCTAATGAATGAAACTAAAATAATATTTCAAAGCTGGAAAATAAAGTTTTCAAATTGAAGAATATGGCCACACGAATTATAAGGAAAGGCAAAAGTTATTTAAAAAGTTATGTCTGTATGTTTTTATGTGTGTTATGCGTGTGGTGATGGAGTTAGTAAAGCAAAAATCTGGAAAAAAATTTCAAATTTGAAAGGGTAGCTGAAACTAATTTAGAACTCACTCTTTGATACATTCGGATGTATTGTAATGGTTCTAGATGGTTAAACCAAGCTTGGAGACATTGAAATGATGATTGGGATGAAATTCATGAAGTTGCAATTTCTGGAATTATAGAACAAATGCTGTTAAATTGAAATGAATATTAATTGTTGATTATGAACGCTGTACATAAGTGATTAATGGAATAAATATTATATGTATACACGTATGTATTTTTTGTTGTGGTATGATGAAAAAGATTATTGAAGCTGAAAAACATATATATGTTCCTGTTTAATGCCATTTAGAGATGATGAGTGAGTAAAATATATATATATATAAGTGACATTAGCTATGGACACGTAAGTGAGGATTAAATCAATGCTTTGAAGCTGGAAAATTTTCAGATTTAAAAGGAAAACTAGATAATAATGTTAATTGTCCAAGTTATTCAATGAGGCATAGTTGAAATTCCATACAACTCAGTGTTGATGCATAAGGATGTTAAACATCATAGTGTAGCTGTCTAAAACATTATTAAAGATATTAAAACAATGTTGACAGTTACATTTGAAAAAGGCTCACTGTTTTGGTACTCTAGATATGGAACACATTAAAGTTTTAAAATGATAAAGTATACATTTGAGATACTCAAAATGCCTTAGTTAGTAACCAACTAACCATAGAATTTTAATAAATGGAATTGTGCTTATATCCCTATTTTGGCCAAACCATTTTGAAGGGGTTAGAGTTGTTTTTGGCTGGATTTGATGCTTCCAATGAATTTAGAAGGCAAAATTACATGGAGACAAACATAGGGAAAGAATTTTGAACCCAAAGGATAAGTTGTGAATTAAATAAAAAGAAACAAGAGCTAGATGAGAGTTTCGGGTGGGGAGAGATTTATCATGCAATAGTGACATACATAGTTGAAGTATTGATCTGTTCCTACAAATGTATATGTGAATTATAGGATTCAATAACTGCTATCAAAACAAAGAAGGAAGCTAAAAGAAAGAAGCTCAAGTAAGATTTAAGTAAGAGGAGTTAACTTGGAAAGAGAAAGAAAAAGGTGGTGAAATTTATTACTCTTATATAGCTTGTGTTTGTTTGCTTGTGTAATATCCTGCATTTTGGGCCTAGAAGTGAAAGAAATAGGCTAAAGTAGACAAGCTACTAGACTTTTTTCATTAGGAGTTGCAAAAATTTCTTAAAAGACTAGAAGGATTCTCAAAGACTACTTGCAAGGTGAAGGTTTTTTAGGACCAATGGACGAGAAAGATAGAGACTTCGATGAAGTCTTAGAGATTGAGTATGAGAATGAGAATTATTATTGGCTAGAACTCATGTTAGAGACCTCAATAAGATGATTCTTGAGGTCAAACCTTGATAGGGAACAAATTGTAATTTCAAAAAGTTTGGGCCAAAAGAATAAAGATGAAAAATAGGCCCAAAGTTTCAGAAAATTTTCAAAAAATGGAAAATGATATTAAGGCCTATTTAAAGTTAAAAATGATAAAAATACCCCCAAATAAGATTTAAGAAATTTTTAGAAATTTAGCTGATTATGAGAATTTTGGCTCATTAGAAGAAAATTCGTTAAACTTAATTATTTTAATTATATGGAGGCCTTAAATAATCAAAATTAATTTGGAGATTATAAAATTGTTTTTGACCCTTGAAAATGAAGAGATTAGCTTTACAATATTTAAAGCTGAATTTTGCTAAAAAAAGGTATCTAGGAAGTTTTTAAAACAAGTAACTGTGTTTAATTTTGGTCCAAGAAAAATTAGGAAACTACTACCTATTGATGGTTTTACATTGATTATATGATCAAGGAATCTTCAACAAGTACTTATGGAAGATTAATCCCAAATTAATTAAGGAGTAAAGGGTATTTAGTGTAATTTTGTGTTGAAGTGGACAATCCAATGCTCCCTCCAGCACGTATGCAGCGTGAGCTGGAGCATGGACAAAGGCAGAAGAGTTATTAGCCATGTAATCTCAAGAGCACATTAAAATAATAATATTTGAAAGGAAGTGGAATTAAAAGAATGTTCCCATTTCATTAATACTTGGATGAAGTCATCAAAAGCCAATTAACTCTCTCATTCTGTCATACCTTCGGCTGGAGCAAGAAAAGAAAGAGAGAAACCGAGAGTGAAGAGGAAAAAGGGAGAAGAGAAGAGAAGAAGAAAAAGAGGAAGAACAAGTTGCTCTAGGTTATTTCTTCTTCTAAAAAATTCTTCTTCGCGAATAGCTTGATCTTCTAAGGTTTTCTACCGTTCTAAATTCCTGTTTATAATATATAGTTAGCAAGAAGAGTTGGAGCTTAGGGTTTTTAAGAAAGGAAATTTCAAGGATTCAAGCTCAAGAATAAGGTAACTGATGATTATTGATTGTGTTAATGATGTAGATTATGTTGTTATTTTTGATTGGCCTCGTTCTTAAGATTTTGTAATTTCTGGAAAGCAAGATATAAAGGGAGGTGCTGTCAAAATCTTTGAGGAATATAGATATATTGATTTAAGGCTAAATCATGGTTATGGAAGAAGTTAGAGATGGAATTATGATAGAGCATCGATTAGAATATTGAAAAATCAACTTGTCCTCCCCCCCCCCCCAAACTAGTTTTGGTCTGTACAAGGCAGCAAGCAAGGGGTTGATTTTGCTAATTTTGATGCTTTTAATGAGTTTAAAATGAAAAATTGTGTAGAATTCAAATGAGAAAATAAGTTTGAATGCATTAGAAATCAGAACAAAATTCCTGTGTAATAAGGCCACTATGTTGCTGTTTTGATCAGTTGAAGAGGAAGAAGTTTCTTTTGCTCAATTTGAGCTCAAAAATGAATTTTTCATGAAAATTTGAGTGGGCAAATGATGGCTCAAGAATTTTTATGCCAAAGAAAAATAAAGTGAAAAATTGAGATAAAGAAGATAGGAACTAAATAGATTTTAAGTTGTCATGAGTTGGCAATGTGATTAATGGCTCTAATAAGTATTATAAACATTACACGGCATATATTTAGGGACAAAGGATGTCATGGAAAAGGAAATGGAGGTTCAATCATGATTGAGTCGGAAAAAAGTGTACTAGATAGTAACTCTTTGCCTTTGATCATGTGATTGCGCATTAATTACTGCATGCTTGGATATGTCATTATGCTGATTGTGCATGAAAACATGTAAATTGTCTCTTCATGATATTATTTGTCATAAAAATATGCACTGGTTTGCATTTATTTTGTAATGTAGGCACAATACTTAGCGGTTGGCTATGTAAGTGCATGATGTGTGCACATCATTGGCTATATTTGGTTGCAACGTGTTGTTTTCTTTGACCTGAGTAGCATATTTGTTTGTAATCTTGTATGATTACATGAAGAAATTTTGTTATTACTGGGATTCTTTGAGTCTCACCCCCACCAAATGGCTAATCATGCTAGGTTATGAGCCACCAAAGGAAGAGCTATTGCAAGAAGCTTGATGGAGTGATTGATTCTTATGGCATTATTTTACTATAAGTTGTAAAATGTATAACAATGCCAATGAGTCGCCTAAATTCAATATGAGGTCTTGGCATGTATATTTGATTTGCAGTGATGAATTATAAGTGATTGTATGCCTAAATATGGCCTTGAGAGCATGATTGTAAGATGGATGGTCATGACTGTCCAGACTAGGTTACTTACAGATCATGGTCAATGTTTGACTAAATAACATAGAGTAAATGATCTCTAATGACCATGATAACTTTTACATATAAACTAGACATTCCAAGCTTTCCAAAAAGTTCTAAATCAAATCCGTTGGATGTATAAAATTTGAGTTATGAATTTTAGAAGTTAAGGAACAATTTCTTTCTGAAAAATAAGGCAAGTTAGTAAATGCAATAGATTGTGTAAATATGGGCAAGATCAAGCTAGAGTGATATTTTTCTCATGTAAAAGATTTATAGCCGTTTCATAATAATTTTAGAACACCCTCATACGAGTTTTTTTATAATTAATTATAAATTTTTAAAATTAGATAAAAAATCTGAAATTACCAAATAAATAGTAACCCGAGAATTAAAATACAAGTTTTTAATCTGTGGGTTTAATTCATGATTCACCTAAACTATAACACTTCCGAATATATACTAAATGGGGCAAAATGATAGATGTTTTAGCCTGCATGTTTATTTGCCATGTATGCCGTTGACTGTGTAATATCCTTACTTGAGTTGGTGTCATGGCCATGTGTACTTGCTTGTAAGGTGTTGTTCTAAATTACATTGGCTATTTACATGCTTAGCTAATTGCCATTGCACATTATATAGTGAGGTTATGATTTGCTGCTAAAAGTCTTCCGAGTCTCACTCCCTTTTCTCCTATGTACCAATAGGAGGAGCAAGTTCCTCAAAGGAAAAGGGCAAGCTTATAGAAGAGATCTAACGGTGGAGACTCCAAGGAAGTTTTAGTTGTTATTATATGAAGTATTAATTCCTATTACTGTTAATTGTATATATCAGAGTTTATTTAGTTTAAAGTTTAGTTAATTTTAATTTATGCTCTGATATGTAAATCATCTCCATAAGGAGGTAGGTAAGGGCTATTTCAGATATATAGCCAAGTGATTTACCAACTTGGGTTAGATAAGTAGCAAGAACGATGAAATTGTGTGTCGAATAATCAGCTAGGTGTGGGCTTTGACATTTGTTACAACCCCGAGTCTTGAGATAATTTTACTAGTTTGGTAAAAGGGTTAAATCAAGACCAAAACCACTAGATAGGCTTCATTGGAAGTAAGGTTGAATTTTAAAGTTTTTCAAACTATCTCATTCCTTAAATAGGATCGAATCCTACGTTTAAGAAATGTTTTAAAAACAAAATTTCAAGACAAAACCTGGCTTTTAGTAGTTTGTAATTATTTAGAATAATTCTATTAGTGTATAAAGATAAGATGTTACGGTTAATTTTGACCAAATTAAATATAATACAAATAACTGTTGTGGTAAAAAATGGAACTGAAAAGTCACCATTTGACAACTGTTGTTTATATAAACAATGACAATTATAAGTGACAACTGTTGTTAAATTTGGGAAAAAAATTAAATAAATTAAATAAAATGATATTTATTAAAAGGATCATAAAAATTATAATTATACAAAAGACCAAATATAAAAATATAAGATAATAAATTTTTCCTAGTCAAATTTCCTTCTTTTCCTCTTACCTCCAATTGTCCTTAGATCGATTAGGAGCAATTTAATATTTTTAAATTTATATTTTGATATTTAATCATTCAAAAATAGTTATAATTTATACGAGTTTATCAAATATGATTAAATTAAAGTTTTGTTTACACAAGGCATGGGCAGGAAAGCCCACTATGCCAAGTCCTAACTCTTACTCCCTTCGGTTTTAGGTATAAAAAGTTTTGGTTTGGTTCTAAATGTATACTGTTATTTATGGAGGCTTTTTTAATCTCTGTGCAGTAATTAAGCAATAAAGTGTTCATTTCTCATATGTACTGTGTCATCAAACAATTACATATTTTCCTTGCTTGATCAGAACGCCTAATTCGGTTTGCGGTTTCATGGAGAAGTTATTAAGGACTCAGCCTGATTTTGAGAAACTGCATCTTCTTCTAAGAGCTTCTGACTTTGATGAAGCTTCGCAACACTTGCATCATGATGTACATGAATTAATTCCCTAACTTGATGACTTCATCATTTTTCAATTTATAAATTATAGACATATTTAACAATTAACATGCTTTGTTTTGTGTTGTTATATGCAATGTGGCTAGATTATGGCAAAGGACTTGTTTAATGTTCCTCGAGATAAGATGGGTGCAGATTTTGCCATTGCTGGTGATGTTTTGAAAATACCGGAAAGCAAATTATGGAAGAAATAGATTTTATGGTGAGCTCAGTTGCAACTACCAAGTTTGATGAAAGGTAAGTAACCAAACATTTTGACTGTGAAACTCACCAAATTCATATATTTGCGATCACTCATGCTGGTGTACATGATTAGTGTAGAAAAATCATGGAGTACGAGAGACCAAGAATTGGTAGATGTCAGCTTTAGAAATGCTGACTAACCTTATCTTTTTGTAACCCAAGCTTATGCTTGCCTTTCCACTCGAAAAAAAGAAAAAGAAAAATCATGGAGTATTTTAGACGTTTTGTTTTTATTAATTTAGATAATTAATGAAAGGGCAACTCAATTCACAAGGCATCCCGCGCTCGTGCAAAGTCCGAGGTCAGATCCTGCCGAATTTAATGTAGGGAGCTTTACCTTGGAAATTATTTCCAAGAGGCTGATTTCGTGGCTCAAAATCTGACCTTTTGGTCACACCGATACAATTTAACCAGTTGCTCCAAGGTTTCCTTCAATTTAGATAATAATTTGAAAAAGAATGAGATAAAGTAAATTATTTTATGATAATATGTAGAAATTATAAAAAATAAGCACAGCAATCTTGTTTTTGTTCGAGAACAACGTAATCTCTTGAAGCATTGTAGGATTTATGGGCTTCTAATTTTTATCTTTTAAGTTGATTATTAAGTAACCACTATTGTGATCCCTATTATAAGTTACTTGTAAGAGAATAAAGCTTGGTCACAAATATAAGTAATTTGTAGGTTATTAATGATCATTTTTCAACTTCCTATTTAATTTCTATTGAAAAAAGAGAAGAGGAAATAGAGGTGAAAATGATTTGTAAATGTAGACCATTTTAAAAATTTGTATCAATCTAATGCGTTTATTAATATGTGAGAATAAACTATAAGTGACTTAATAAGGACCAGATATTTATTTTTGAATTACTGGTCTCTACAACCACGAGCATGCATTATTCTCAACATACCTGAACAACTAATTAAATAATGATACAAGCTTTTACAGGTTTCAATATCCTAGACAATATTCTTGAGTTCTTAATAGGGATTCGATGCCTCCTTTCATTGGACTATTTATAATTGAAATTGAAGCTCCCCTCTTTTTTGAGCTCCTTTGAAAACTCCAACTTTTGACCAGAAATAAAACTTCAGTCTCCAGCTTGGTTCTTTCTAGCATTTGAATTTGAATACCCCAGTAGCTTCGTGTTTCTTTCTCTCTCTTCCACAAGATCGCGTGTATTCTTCCATTGCTTTTTCAATTAAAGCTGAAATATATATTTAGTCTTTTAACTTTATATAAGGTTTCAGTTTGGTTTCTTAACTTTAAGAAATATACTTTTAGTCATTTAACTTCAAAATTATTAATTTTAAATGATAATTTTTTGTAACAATCATGGTTGTTTCGAATATTAAATTTAATATGTTAGTATTTAGTAATGTTTTATTAGCATTCAATAGCTTAATATCATCAATTTTTTGTTAACAGTTTTAGAGTTAGAGGACCAAAAGTTTACTTTTTAAAGTTAAGGGATCAAAATATAATCTTGTGTAAAGTTAAAGGAGTAAAAGTATACTTTAACCTTCAATTAATTATTTTTCCTCCAGATTTTCTCCTTTCCTTTCTTTTATTATTTTTCTACAAACTAAAAGGCATATATATAATTTTTTTATAGAAAATTCCCTTGATCATATAATTTTGTGTAAAGGGAATATATATAACGATTAATTAATTAAATATATCTAAATATTAATTAATAAAATATAATCTAAAATCGCTATTATTTAACAATAAAATATGCCCTTTAAAATGCATTATTTGGCAAATACATAAATTAATCCTGATTTGATGCTGCAATGAAAATCAACACAATGGGCGCTTTACATGTTTTAAACTTTGCAAAGAGCTGTCCTTCTTTACAAGCTCTTCTCCATGCGTCCACAGGTATGTTTATGTATATACTTTCTTTGCCCCCTCTCCCTCTCCAGTTATTATATGATCCAATTGGAAAGAAATATTTAAAATTTAAAATTTTAACAGAACATTGTTAAATGCTTATATATATTAAGCTTAATTTTCAAAGAAAATAATGATTGACATAATAAATCATCATTTGAGACTAATTCTGTTAAGATTCAAGGATTGAAAAGATAATTTATAAAAGGGTAAAAGTGCATTCAATACCATAATATTATTTCTCATATACACTTAGCATCCTAATCTTTTTAGTGATGCACTTTTACCCATGTTTCAATTTTTAGATGTGATTGTAATTTGGTTATTACTTTGTATGAAAGTTATTAATGCTTTGATAAAAGGAACCAAAATTGCTAATTTTAACTGTTAAAATAATAAAAAATTGATAATTTTAAATAAAGAAAGAAAGGGTGAGATTGCACCAAATTTAAATGATCATGGTGAAATTGTACCATTAAAAAGATCAGGGTTAATGTATTAATTTGTCCCAAAAATTTTTACAACAGCACTAGGCACCTAGAAGTTTTTATAGGTTAAATATTATCTCAAAAGTTTAAAATCATAATAATTTTACCTCGTACTGTTAAATTTTAATGGTCAGAATTAGGTAAGAGGATGATAGGAGGATGGAAAAGAATAGAAAAGGCTTTGTGCCGCAACAGTAGGTTAGTTATTTACCTTCTTTTTTTATCTTTCTTTAAAATCTAATTGTAAATCTAAATGTAAAAATTTTTGTTGAGTTTTTTTTAATGAAAGTTTTGGTTGGACATGTACTCCTCCAGTCCTTAATATATGAACCAATTGTTGAGTTGGTTTTGATTCTAAATATAAGACTCATTTTTCATATTATCAATTTTCTTTGAATTATTCCTATGGATACTCCCTCAACCATAATCAAGTAGAAAAGGGAGGGGGTATTAAAAAAGATGATTATGGTGTTTTAAGAAAAATGTGTCGTTAACTTACCTAACTTCCTTAATCTAATCAAATTAATTAAATGGGTCTTATATTAAGGATCAGAGGAGTATTTTACATGTCTTACTAATCAAATCATAAAATATTTTTTTTCTAAGGATTCATTTTTTAAAAAAGAGCACAAGAAATAAGTCATACTCCCTTTCATCCCACATATAGGAATTAGTTGATGAATTTGTTTCAGTTCTAAATATACTCTCTTTTGTTAACTCTTTTTAAATAACAAAATTTTAGGCATAGATGGTGCTCACTTCATTGCACAAGACATCACTTTTACACTACAAAAAAAAGAAACAGCTTCTTATTTTGTCGCTAATTTTCCATGGATTGCTAATAGAAATTCTGTCGCTAAATTTAGCGACGGATTAGTGACAATTTTTCTATCACCAATATTATATCAAAAAATCTGTTTAAAATATTTTGCAACTGACTTTGTGACAAAATTTTTCGTCAGAATTTTTGTCACTAATTCCGTCACTAATTTTAATTATAAAATTTTTAGCGATGGAATTAGCGGGAGAAAAATTCTATCCCTAAATTGTTTCCCCTGAAAATTTCTATCACTAATTTTGTTGCTAAGCTTATTCTGTCGCTAATCCATCGCTAATTTTTAATTTTATTATTTTAAATTATATAATTAAAATATAATGATTTAAATATATTTTTAATTGTAAAATAAATTGATATATTTGTGGAGTTGGTACTAATAAAGATATCATCAAAATTCATCTCATCATTAGATACATACTGTATGTTTCATTAAAATCAATTAATAATAATTAAAAAAATATGATATAATATTAATAATTTTCTTATACAAATTGATATAAGAAAGAAATAATTCTATTATATATACAATATATTAAAATATGTAATGTATGATAGAAATTCAAAACTGAAAAATAAATTTATATGAACATCTTAGTTTATGATTCTTTTTTTTTTTTATAAGAAGAGAAAATACAAGAAACTAGGCTAACTTTCGAGAAACAAAATCAGGGAAGTCATGAAGATGTTGAAGATGAAGTCCAGCTGGCAACGAAAGAGCTCCTTAGCTAGTGCGTTAGCTTCAAGATTTTCTTCCCGTCCAAGATGGAAAATTTCCACAAACCACTCCTTTTGAGTCATGTTGCAGCATTCCTTAATCAAAGTTCTGTTCTCATGGCGGTCATTGTCTCCGTCCTCAAGCAGCTCTATTGCTTCCAAAGTCACTAAAAAGACAAACTAGGGGATCGCTATCATTGATAGACAGCATGAAACTTCAGAGTCTTTAATGATTCATTACTACAAAATATTCGATTTGTAGCGCCTGTTTTGTAACATTTATTAACAAAACGTTATAGCTAATACTCAATAACTTATTTAAAAAAAAGACATATTCTATAATACTTTTTTAAATAAATGCTACAGCTTCTGTGATACTTGCTGTAGTGCTTTCTTAATAAGGCGCTACAGAAGCTCCTTTCCTTAAAAAAAAAAAGATAAGATAAATAGCTCCTATATTGTTTGGTTAAAAAAACACTACAAGAGAGGAGATATTTGCTATAACGCTTTTTTAAAAAAGTGCTACAATAGCTCCTTTAAAATAAATAAATAAATACCTCCTATAGGGTTTGTTTAAAAAAACACTACATGAGAGAAGATACTTATTGTAAAGCATTCTTAACAAAGTTACAGCTTCTATATATTATTTTATATTTCAAAAAAATTATATAGTTGTAGCATTTTTTGAACGAAGTACTACAGCATGAATAATACTTGTTGTAACGCTTCTTTCAGGAAGTGCTACAAAAAGGTATTTATATTTTTAAAAATTATATTTTATATAGTACTTTTTTAAGAAATTTTTTTTTTAAAATATCATCTACCCTACTCTCAATAAAACTCTATCTGTCTCTCTTTCTACCTCATATTTCCTTTTTAATTCTAAAATGCTCACCCATTCCCCCCATTATTTTTAAGGAAAAAGACAAAAAACATGACAAATTAACTTCAAAATGACCAGAAGTCCGTTGAATTTACAAAATGCCATTTTGGTCACATGAAACCTAATTGGCATTATTATATCAAATGCAAAAACCAAATTGCTCTTTATTTTATTTTTTGTTTTTAAAATACCAAAGCTCCCACTGGCCGGCCGGTCGTCAGAGCTCCAGTGACTGGCCAATAATTGGTCACCTGAGCTCCGACAGTCGGAAATAATTTTTTTTGAAAATTTTTACAATTTCAGTATAATAATTAACCACTTTTGTAAGGTTATTAACAATTTCAGTATAGCAGTTAACAACAAATTTTTTTGGGAAATTCAACAAGTTCCCGTAGCCGAAAACAAATTTTTTGAAATTTTTACAACTTTAGTATAATGGTTAATAACTTTTGTAACACTATTAACAACTTCAGTATAGCGGTTAACAACAAGTTTTTTGGAAAATTTAACAACTGGTTGCCGAAGCTCCAATGGCCAGAAACAATTTTTTTGAAAATTTTTACAACTTCAGTATAACGATTAATAACTTTTGTAACGCTATTAACAACTTCAGTATAGCAGTTAATAATAAGTTTTTCAGAAAATTCAAAAAGTAACATTTTTATAATTTCAATAATGCTGTTAACAAACTCAAAAATCCGTTGTTAACTACTTTATTGAAATTGTTAATAGAGTTACAAAAGTTGTTAACCATTATACTAAAGTTGTAAAAAAATTTAAAAAAAAAGTAGTTGTTAAAGTTATAAAAATGCCATTCTTTTTGAATTTTTAAGAAAACTTGTTGTTAAATACTATACTAAAGTTATTGATAGAGTTACAAAACTTGTTAACGACATTATTAAAATTGTAAAAATGCTATTCTTTGAATTTTTCAAAAAACTTGTTGTTAACTGCTATACTGAAATTGTTAATAATATTGCAAAAATTGTTAACCGATATACTGAAATTGTAAAAATTCTCAAAACAATTGTTTTTGGTTGCTGGAGCTCTGGCGACCAATTGTTGAATTTCTCAAAAAATATGTTGTTAACTGCTATACTAAGTTGTTAATAGCGTTACAAAAGTTGTTAATCGTTATACTAAAATTGTAAAAATTTTCAAAAAAATTGTTTCCGGCAACTAATTGTTGAATTTTCCGGAAAACCTATTGTTAACTGCTATACTAAAGTTGTTAATAGTATTACAAAAGTTGTTAAAGTTATACTGAAGTTGTAAAAATTTTCAAAAAAATTGTTTCTGGCTGTCAGAGCTCAGGCAACCAATTGTTGAATTTTTTGAAAAACCTATTGTTAACTACTATATTGAAGTTGTTAATAGCGTTACAAAAGTTGTTAACCATTATACTGAAGTTGTAAAAATTTTCAAAAAACTTGTTTCCAGTCGCCGGAGCTTCAGCCACCAATGGTTGAATTTCTCAAAAAATCTATTGTTAACTGCTATGCTGAAGTTGTTAATAGCGTTACAAAAGTTGTTAACTGTTATATTGCAATTGTAGAAATTTTCAAAAGAAAATTGTTTCTGGCCATTGGAGCTTATTGAATTTCCCAGAAAACCTATTGTTAATTGCTATACTGAAATTATTAATAGCGTTACAAAAGTTGTTAGCCATTATATTGAAATTGTAAAAATTTTCAAAAAAACTGTTTTCGGCCACCGGAGCTTGTTGAGTTTCGCAGAAAACCTATTACTAACTGCTATACTGAAATTGTTAATAGCTTTACAAAAGTAGTTAACCGTTATACTAAACTTGTAAAAATTTTTTTAAAAAAACAATATTTCCGACTACCAGAGTTCAGGTGACCAATTATTGGCTGACTGCCAGAGCTCCGGTGACTGTTGTCGTTGGAGCCCCGGCGACCAGTTGGCTAGTGGGAGCTTTGGTAGTTTAAAAGCAATAAGTAAAATGAAGGGCAATTTAGTCGTTTCATTTGACATGATAATGCCAATTTGGTCTCATGTGACCAAAATGACATTTTACAAATTCAGCGGATGTTTTGGTCATTTTGAAGTTAAGTTGTCAATTTTTTTGTCTTTTCCCCTAAATTTTAGCTTTTCATTCTCTCTTCTTTCTTGCCGCCAATCACTACCCTCCCCATACACCCGTGATATGTTTTAAATTGAGCAATGATGATATGGACTCCCCCTCCCCCCTAATCTTCTCCCACCTTCCCCCCCAATACTAGTGGCCCCTTCTTTCTTCCCTTTCATCTTCTTTCACCTCCCTCCCATGGCACAACGGCCCTAGTATCGCACAAGTCTAGATATAGCAAGTCTGATCTCTGTCCCCTGGTATCGCAAGTTCTTCTCCTACAAGAAGATTGTTGTATGTATGGATCTTACAAGTTCAGATCTGATCCTTCTCCCTCTCTCGTAGGTCCAATCTCTCTTCCCCCCCCCCTTTAAGCATGTATAGAACTAGAATGCTAAGATTGTTGTTTGTTTAAGTCAGTGTTTATGTTTGCTTTTAGCTCTATCCTTCTCCTAAATTATTTGACATAAATATAACCTCTCAATGTCATAATGTGTTTCAGAGGAGGTAGATTTTAGGAGTGAAAAGTGAAGAAGTTGAAGTCATGGTAATGAAGATTGAGTTTCTTCATCCAAGAATTAAAAGGACTGGAGAGAAAACTTGCAAAAGACATGATGTAATCGGAGACATATGGGTGAAGCCTGATTCTTTCTCCCTTTGTTGTCGTTGTTGTTGTTTAGTGATGAACTGATAATGGAATTGATCTTGAGGAAGGGAGGAGCCTATGGGATTTACCTTTATTTTTTTAAAAAAATTAAAGCTTATAGGAAGCACTATAGCTGGTTTTTTTTTTTTTAAAAAGTTGAAACTGTAACGCTTCCCTCATGAAGCGCTACAGCTAATTTTATTTTTATTTTAAAAAAAAGCCTTCTGTAACAGTTTGAAAACCGCTATAGCTTGGCTTTTATGCAAAACATGGCACTTTCATATATAGCACTTAGAAAACGCTACAGATTGCTAAAAATGAAGTGCTACAATTTCACTTTTGTGTAACAGTGATTCCTCCACATCCTACCCTACATTGTGACGAGAGTAGGCTTCGTCTACCTGAATATTAGTTTGATTCAATTGGGTTTTTGCTACGCCAAAGCTCATCAGGATCGCTTTTGTATGGCCGAGAGTCACCTGGGTATTGGTGCTTTTACCGTCAAACACCTTTTCATTCCTATGGTTCCAAAGAAGCCAACACACAATGATAAATAGTTCTCACTATTATTCATTCCCTTCGTTTTCCTTTAAATTCATACAACACAAGTCCCAAACATTAAATCTGAAGAATCGTCCAACATGGCTGGGTTTAATAATGGATAGCCATATCACTTTGATTTCGGGGCAGTGCCTAAGTGCATGTAAAGAGTCCTCAGGGCTGTGATTGCACCAAATGTACTCATCCGTCACATTGATTCCGTGCCTAATGCAAGCTTCATTAGTTAATAACCTGGGTTGACCATTCAGCTTAATCGCAAGTGCACAGGTTACATGTAGTATAAAAAGTATCATTCCTTTAGAGATTAAGGCCAGATGAGTTAAAATTAGCAATTATGTTCATGATTAGGTTAAGCAAAATTAATGTGTAAATGAAGTTATTTAAGGAAGGTACTTTGAAAAAAAGGTAAAAATCAAATCTAAAAACTTGACTTTGAGACAAATAAGGATTTAGGATTATTTCTCACTATTGTACTTCATAAAACTTGATTAGAAACTTCTCATTTAGTGTTTTAATGGTAAGTTAAGTCAGTCCAAGGTTCACAAATGTTGATTAAGTTTTTTCAAGTCAAAACCAAATTTTGTAATCTTAATAAATCTTCACAATCTCTTGCTTTTATTAAAAAGATTACACTTTGAAAACCAAAACCCTTTTTGGATAATACTAGCTCTATAGATATATCTTTATTCTATCAACAAGCCATCCATTTAATAGAATAAACTTATGGTCTAGCATATTTTTACCAAAGTTCAAAGATCAATTTAACTTTCTTAAGTTTAAACCAATCAAACAAATCACTACAAGTGGCGGTGAATCACAACAAAGCACTAAGCTCAAGGTAAAAACAATATAACATTATCATTAACATTAAAGAAATAGTTACAGAAATCTTAATCCATACAATAGATCAAAATAATGCTAGAATAACTACTCTAGCTACACATGTTTAGTAAAGGACCCCAAATACAAGGGTATTTTGTCAAGACAAGGGAGAAGAGAAGAAGAAAACTAAGGAAAATGAGAAAAGCAACTCCAAATCTCCTTCAAACTTCAAGCCTAAAGCTCCTAGACCCCAAAACCTCCAAACCCTAGTAGAGAACCCCTCCAAATAGGTACCTAAGTCGAAATCTGGCCAAGAATCTTGAGTTTTCTCTTTTATATGCCCTAAATTTTAAGTTACAATACAAAATACATAGTTAGGTAGGGACAGGCATCGCAATGGATTTAGCCAGGCGCTATGATGCCTTATATAGAATGCCTCTTCTTCTTTTTTGTTTCAAAGGCTGTGATGGATTGCTTCAAGGGCCGTGACGTATTATGCATGGTTGGCCTTCTTCACTTAGTTCTTCCATCCTTGCTTGCTCTGTGTTTATGATTTTCTCTGATCAACCAAAATATGTTAAATATTTCTCCTTGTTGGTCATCTTCTAGCTCTTACTACTTACACCAAGAATTTTAGAAGCATTGCACAAATAATCCCCAAATGTTAGCACAAATCAAGCTTCATATTTTCAAATCATGTTTTCCAACTTTAAGGGAGTAAACCTATACAATTAGCTTCCAAAAATCACAAAAGAGTGTTAAAACGAGCTAAGTTGCTAGGAATTTCAAGAGGTTGCATACCCTTAAAATTAAGCTTTTACTTGTCCTCAAGTAAAACAACAAACTAGAGAAAAGACCAAAATGACAAAGTCATCATCAAAATATACTTGGAATTGTCCTCATCAACTATTCTAGAAAGTATACAAAGCCAGACTACGATGGCATATGCAAGGATTTATGATTCATGAATTTAAAGACAAGCATATAAAATGTTTTAATATGTGTGTCAATAGAGTTCTAAGAATTCCTATCCTATACTAGCCAAAGTCAAAAGCATATCTAGATCCATATAGATGGTTTCCACCACACAAAAATAGAAGCCCACTCTTTTTGTGCTCTCAACTAATAAATCACCTCACACAGTTTCAAAATTAAAAGGACTTGGTTATCTTATAACATGGCTAAGGGTTAAGGCCATTGAAAGAAAATGACGAATGATAAATTCAAATACTTTGAGATCAATGAAATTTTAGCTTAATACACTCTTCTTTTTTTGTCAGTAGCCCTTATTGCTGTTGTAATCACCCCTAAACTTGAATCAAAATGAATTCTTTTCTTTTCTTAAGCCATATTAAACTTTTTCTTCTTTTTTTCCTTCTTTTCTTAGACTTGACAATTGTCAAACTCCACAACCAATACTTCCTCTTTTCATCATCAAACCTAACTGCCTTTATTAAATGATTTCATTTAATCTCAAAGTAAGGTTCATGGTTTTTCAAGTTAAATGGCTTAGGAAATTATTATGGGTTCACAAGAAATTCTTCATGATTTTTCAAAGCTAAAAAATGGGTGCAAAGCGCATAACATTTTGTTAAGGTCAGCTTAAAAGGCATAGATGCATTAAAAGAATGCCCTAATCATTTTTCAAAATCATGTAAGGTTATTTATAAACTTTGAAAGGATCTGGATCAAGTTTCTGAATTCATGGAGTTAAAAATGAACACATAAATTAATTTGCACTTAGTTCCCTAGTTGAATACATTCAAAACACTCATGACTTTATAAGTGCATCATTTTTGGCTTAAAACTGTTGAGAAATAGGCTTTAGAGAAATGAATCATTCATTGTTGCAGATTGGCCAAAGTTTCCAGTAAAGAATACTAACTAAACAACCCATTCCTATCACTAGACCACAAGCAATCGAATAGCTCATTCATCATACCAATCCCTATTTAAAAACACTAAACAAGCTTAACCCAAGTTTTTCATCAAAATTCTAGCCAAGTCAGCCATAATTTGCCCCAAAAAAATCTTAAAAACCATCAAAAAGTGTTATAACAATCTATGCCATTCAAAAATCACCTCCATATCTCCCAACCTAAAAGTGGATAGTGTCCTCACTGTTAAGAGTAAACAAAGGTCATCCTTATGTGCCAAAACACAAAAACCAAAAGAATCACCGTATAAGGGATCAAAATCAATATACCTACACTTGTACAGATATGGACTATTCACATAGGTCAGAAAAGTCAGTTCAACAGAATGTGCACAAAATAGAACTGAAATGATATCAATTTTCAATAATAAGCCATCAATAGCTTATATACAGGCATTCATAGTTCTCGGTTCATAGTTAATCTTACACCAAAAGAGTTCATGTTCCAGGCCATCAGTAGCCTTTCAAGATAGCAAAGTGGTAGCTAAACAAAACAGTCAAATAAATACCGCAAAGAAGAGTGAACAGGCAAGCTTAAACAAAAGTCACAACACTAGACAAAAAAAAACAAGAAAATGCCTCAGAGAACAACAAAATAAAGCAAGCAATAGTAGCAAATGGCCCTAACTCCTCTGTCTGGTCACCCCTTGGTCTTTATAATCATCAACAGACCCCTAGCCATGTCATTATCCTCATTTAGACCTCCACCAGATGCTTAAGTTTCATCTTCCTCCTTATTCATCTCTTTCTCATCCTCAGTACTTGTGTTTTCAACATCAGGCACTTTAATTTCTAACTTTTGAGATATTTGAACTAATAGCTCCTCCATACGCCTCTCTTTATGCCTCCAATAGTGAATTTCTCTATCTAATTTCCCATGGAGTTAGTTCAAGCTCTAAGTTATGGGACTAGAGCTTGTGCTAGCTTGGCTTCTTATTCCTTCCTGTACTTTTTAGGGAATTACTCAACATACATTTTTTTAGTTATGCGCTACTGTTCTCGCTTAGGAATGATGGTGGAGTAGTTGAATTTGGAGGCTAGCTTGAATTTAGAATTCTTATCTTTCCATTTTACTCCTTTTTAAGTCGGAAGATCAAAGATCAAGTGACGCATGATTAAGCTGGTATTATGTGCCCTTCTGGCATCTTATATGGCATCAAAAATCAGCTTCTCTATACGCACATCACCTTTTATCATGAGGAGATATATAAGAAGGGCTAGGTTCCTTAGGGATTTACTCAAATAGCTTGTTGTCATAATGTTTCTGGTAACAATATGCAGCCATATCGTCACCTTATGTGTCATGTCCTTCCTCAAAATGTAGGCTTGCCCCTTCTTGGGTTTTGTCCATATGCTTTCCTCTGATCCAGTGAGTGTTGATGAGATTTGATCTAGAGGAATTTATTTCTAGTTGTTCAAATACCATTGGTATTTGTAGTTTTTTTATCATTAGCAACTGGTAGAAGTTTCTTATCAGTTGCGGAGTGATGAGGACAATTTTATACTGAATGACTATTTCATTACACCAATCAGTAGCCACCTTGGTATAGAACTTCCAGACCAGTTTTTCATTCCCTAAGGTTTTTTGTCCAATCAACTTCAACAACTTCAATGTCCTTGCCTGTTTATGAAACCTAAATTTGCTTGTATAAGGGAACTCTTGCTCTTAGTGCAACCCTCTTTTGTTAATTAGTTCCTTGATGGGAGGTTCAGGGGATCCAAAGTGGGGTTTCTTCTTTAGGGCCATTTTTTCTTGCATAAAAAAAGCAAAGCACACCACACACAAAGTGAAAAAAAACACAATAAACACAAAACAATAGAGAAAGACAACTAAGCTATCCTAAGGAAAAGAAAGCTCTCCCCCAAAGTTAGATCAAAGTTTGAGATAAAAAATCACTAGGATGCTATGCATTCCTCAAGCAGTCCTAACAAACCATATTCTCATCATTACTAAACTCCAATCCACCTTCAATTCATGCTTACTCTATAACTCATATCCATTTCTTTATCCAAACCCAAACAACTGTCAATAGTTGCACAAAATTTTGAAAATGAACTTCAAAGGTAGGTATCCATTAGTAGATACCTATGCAAACTAATTTCAAAAGGTCCTTTCCAATTAGTCACATTGAAAAACGCACAATTTTTTATTTTAATTGACTCAAATTCAAAAAGAGTACTACCTTAAATAGATCTTTAATTTTATAACATAACTTGGGCAATCTTGAAGTGTCATTTGAGAATCTTCACAATTATCACCTTTGTTTCCAAGTCACAAGCTTTTTCACAAATGGTTACAGTACAATTTCTCTTTCAAATGATATAGAATAATATATTTTATAGAAATATGACTTTAAAGGAATTCTCAACATTAACCCTTTTCTAGAGAGAAAGAAAATGTCCTTTTATTCAAGAATTCTTTTAAAGTTAAAATTGCAACTGAAAGTTCACAAATTGTTAGGGTAATCCTGCACACAAATTAATCATAAACATAATCAATCTCAGAGATTCAAACTCCCCAACATTCATTGTTCAAGCTCTAGTTTAAACCATGATGCACCTCCTAAAATCACATTACCCTACTCAAAAATAAACTAACTAAAGAGAAAGAAAGAAAAATACCTCTAAAGATGAGCAGGCAATCAAGAAAGAAAAAGAAGACAGAGGGAAGAAGAATTGAGGTTGACAAACACAGGGGAGCACAACTTGACCTCCAGGGAGGACCATGTAAATGTCGATGATGCTAAATAAGGAATGGATGATGATGGAACCTTTGAGAGAGGGAAAAGTTGACAGAGTCAAAGGTGAGGGATACTGAAATGTAAGAGTGGTGATGGAGAGTGTTATAGGAAGGAAAGGGAAAATTGAGAATTAGTGGGAGTGACAAGACAAAAAAGTTAGGGTTTTAAAATAAGGAGGAATGAACTTGACCCACCAATTGGCCAGATACACAGGAGCAAAGTGGGGAATTCAAAAAACAATAAAGGGCAAAAGAGAAAAAAGAGTTTAAAGCCTCTCATTTAGATGCACATGTCGCGACACATCAAGCATCACACCGCAATGCCTCAAACAAAACAGGATAAATACAAGTGATGAGACAGATGTCGCTTTTCACCAAGAGCTTAACAATAGGAAGGAGATAAGACTCCATAGCTCATAAGAACAAAGAACATGGTGCCTCAGACAAATTCAACATGAGGGTTAATAGATAGGACCTTTGTGGCACAAGTAGAAACTCGTCGTGACTCTTATTATAGAAAGGAAATCTGTAGAAAAAGGAGAAGATGTTGTGGCCCATGGCTACAGCTGCTGTGAAGTAACAAAAAAAGGCAAAGACGTTGTGGCTCATGCCCCATACAGAGACGTCGCACTTAACAAAAAAAGGCCACCGCAGTGCATGGAGTAACAAATTATGGCACTTGTTACAGAAACTGCCTAATAACCCTTTGATCAATGTGCCAGATTGTTGCCTTCTGGATCGGCAAGAAAGAGAATTACACCAGATAAAATGCAGTATAGGATGTAACTAGTCATTCTTCTCGAGGAGCTTGTTATTGGAAATCCTAGCCTAAATTGGGTTTCAAAAACATTGTGAAAAAAGGGGTTTTAGTTGTTTTAAAAGTGGTGCAACAAATGCAAAGTGCAGAAAATTAACTATTTTTGGTATTTTGAATGAATAAAGAAATGTTTTAGATTAAAAAGGGAATTATGGTTAAACAATCTCTTGATGATGAAAGTCAATTATCACTGCTCTTTAGAATTATTGGGAGTTTGGAAAACCTCTAAGTCTGAAAAAAAACCCCAAGTAATCACTTGGGTCCACTGTCTTAATTAATGAAAACTCACTTTAATCAATGTTAATTAACACCTCTTAAGACACTACTGAAAACCACTTAGAGTGTAAATGAATGAATGATGCAAATGCCCTGTGAATGTCAATCGACAGCCATAGAATACCAAGCACATAGATTAATCAACAATTATCACTGATAATCAAACTGAACACAAGGATTCAAACTAAAATATTAAATAGATTAATCAACATTAGCATCTTCCAATCCAAATACAATAGAATAGTCTAAATACAAGATTTACAATCATAAACCAAGTTTGATACAAGTGCAGAAAGTTCCTAAATCTAGAAAAATTCAACACAGTATTAAACAATGGTTTAGACTATAGAAAGAAAACTCCCCGATTAAGTCCTTGAGCTTAAGATTTGTCTTCCATCATGAAGAGGCTAAGGGTTTAGCCTCTCATGCCTTCAAACTAATCGTAATCGCTCCAGGAATGAATAGCCATGGTTAAAGCTAAGAACAAGGTTGGAAAAATAGAGAAGGGTGTTGAAGTGGTTTGATCAGTTTAGAAATACAGAAAATGATGAAGAGATGAAGAAAAATAGAAGTTTTGAGTGTAGGATCAATGGAGACTTGAGGGAGGTGATGGTGGCTCAACCTTATGCAAATCTGCAAAATGGAAGAGTCCTCTTTCGTGGTAGCTGCCCTCCTTAGGTATATAAGCTCAAAAACCTATTCCAAAACACACAGCTTCACTTAACGCACTCAGGTCGCGACTTGAGGAATGTAAGGTCATGACTTAAGGGGATCAAGTCGCGACCTGAGAGATTCCATGTCGCGACCTGGGAAGACTGAGAGCTCTTATCTTTACTCAGGTCTAAAGTGTAGGGCATCTAGGTCGCGACCTAAGTAGTCCATGTCGTGACCTAGGGAGGTAGAACACTTCCAACTTTTTATGTTCTGGTCCTTGTAACATTTTAGCTCCATTTATGCTCTATCATGACTCTTAGGTCCTTCTCCAATTGCCTAAAGATCACAACAAAGAGCTTTGTAAAGACTAACTGATTACAAATCAAGGTAATTAAAATGTAGAAGAGAAAAATGATCCCTTTTTTACCCCCTTAAATAGCAAAATGCAATGCATGACTCAATGTAATCATATGGATATAAACGCACGTATAATGAGGGTAAAATTGTTGTAAAACATTAGAAAACACTTAAGAAAACCATATAAAGATTGGGTTCTATCACCCTTAAAACAACAAAAAACGCTTAAAACCTAACAAGACCTACAATCCAAACAAATAAAACAACAGAAAACAAGACCACCCTATCTAACATCATAGCACAAGCATAAAAACCAAAGAAACACATGTAAAAAACTAAAGAAAACATATTAATCAAGCTTCGAATCAGCACAACTTCCAAAATAATCAAAGTAATCAACAAAAAGCTACAATTTCATTCAAATTCACATTAGATTCACTTGATTATCCAGAAACAACAATAAGGGCATAGTTAAGGCGGGGGACTAGAGTTCAGCTTCATTGAGGTCAGGATTTAGGTTCACTTCCTTGGAAGTCATGCTTAAAATGCAACTATTCTTCCTTTTTGGGTGATCAAGTACCTGGGAAAAACCTTCATGCCTACAAAAACCAAGATCAAACATAAAACTACTACAACAAAATCAAAAGCAAACAAAATGTAAAAGAAAGGCTAATCGCTTGATTTATAATCTTCAACTTGACTCTTCATCTTTAAGGGTCCTCAGATAAGGGGATAGTGATGGTTTGATGATCAAATGAGCTACCACAGTAGTGCTTCAACCTTTGGCCATTAACTTGAAATTTCTCTCTAGCTTTTCCTTCTATCTCCACAACTCCATGACTACGAACTTGCACAACAATGAATGGACCAGACCATCTTGACTTTAGGTTCCTAGGAAAGAGTCTTAGCTTGGAATCATATAGTAGAACTTTAGTTTCCTTGTAGAGTCTTGAACTTTCATAGGGATTGAACTAGAATTTCTCAGGTTCATTCAACTATAAAAGTCGCTTCTCGCTAATAGCTTTTACATCAAAATTTAGCCATTTGATAGCCCAATACGTACTAAGTTCTAGCTCAATAGGGATATGGCATGCTTTTAGAAAGAGCAGTCTGTCTGGTGACATACTAATAGGCATTTTGTATGCTGTTTGGTATGCCCATAAAGCGTTATCAAGCTTAGTAAACTAATCCTTTATTGTGCCTCCCACAATCTTCTCTAATATCTTCTTGATTTCTCAATTGTAGATCTCTGCTTGACCAATAGTTTGAGGATGATACGCCAAAGCAACCTTGTGCTTAACACCATATTTCTTCAATAGAGTTTTAAATTGATTATTGCAAAAATGACTTTTTCCATCATTGATTATGGCCCTTGGCATTCCAAACTGGGTGAAAATATTCTTTTTCAAGAATTTCACAACAACATTGGCATCATTAGTTGGGGAGGCAATGACTTTAACCCATTTTGACACGTAATCTACTGCTACCAAAATGTATTGCTTGTTGAAGGACTTAGGGAATGGTCCCATGAAGTTAATCCCCCAAACATTGAATAATTCCACTTCAAGCATGTTATTTAAGGGTATCTCATTCCTTTTATATATATTACCTTTATAGTAGTCTTGTTAGCCCCAAAATGACCTCCATACTCAAATAAGTGGCAACATCTCAAAATTTCTTCTTGTTCTTATTTGGGAACACATCTTCTCAGTAGTTGGTCAGCTTAATGATGAAACAAGAATGGTTCTTCCCAATGGTAGAACTTGACATCAAATAGGAACTTCCTCTTTTAATGAGGGTTCAACTCTTAGGGAATAATGCCACAAACAATAAAATTGACAATATTAGTATACCAAGGCTCCTCAATATGGGTTATAGCAAAGAGTTGCTAATGAGAAAGGTCTCATTAGTCACTTGGTCAAATTCTACTTGAGCATCAATACTCAAACATGAGAGATAGTCAGCTACTTGATTCTTAGTACCTTTTCAATTGACAATCTCAAGATCAAATTCTTGCAGTAGCAGCACCTATTAAATCAATTATGCTTTCGACTCCTTTTTCCTGAAAAGATACTTAAGTGCTGCATGATCAGTATAAACAATCACCTTAGCTCCTACTAGGTAAAAGCAAAACTTGTTGAGGTAAACACCACTGCAAGTAATTCTTTCCCAATAGTGGTGTAGTTTTCTTGAGCATCATTAAGTATTCTAATTGCATAATAGATAGGATGAAAAATTTTATCTTCCTTCTGGCCAAGAATAGCTCCCACTGCATAATCACTAGCATCATACGTAACAATGAATGGCAAACTCCAATCAAGGGCCATCATAATAGGACAAGCCTTCTCTTTAAATCTTCAAATTCTTAATAACAAGTATCATTAAATTTGAATTGCACATCTTTGTCAAGTAAAGCATATAGTGGCTTGGTGATTTTAGAGAGGTCCTTGATGAAACAGCGATAAAAAGCAGCGTAGCCTAGGAAGCTTCTCACACCCTTAACATTTGCCAATAGAGGAAGTTGTTGAATCACAAAAATCTATGGCCTATCAACCTCTAATCCATTCTTGGACACTCAGTGACCTAATACAATACCCTTTTTTACCATGAAGTAGCATTTTTTCCAGTGGAGGACAAGGTTAGTTTCTTCACACTTCTTTAAGACACTTGCTAAGTTAGTTAGACACTTATCAAATGAATCACCAAAAACTGTGAAGTTATCCATGAAGAATTCCATAGTGTGCTCAATCATATTAGTAAAAATAGACATCATACAATATTAAAAGGTTGCCAGTACATTGCATAATCCAAATGGCATGCATTTGAAAGCAAAAATCCTATAGGGACAAGTGAAAGTTATCTTCTCTTGATCTTTTAAAGCAATAGTAATCTGATTATAGCTAGAATACCCATCAAGAAGGCAAAAGACTTTCCTACCAATAAGCTTATCTAACATTTGATCAATAAATAGGAGGGAAAAGTGATCCTTTCTAGTTATAGCATTCAATTTTTGGTAGTCCATGCATACGCTCCATTTAGTAACAGTACGAGGAGGAATTAGTTCATTATAGGTATTAGCCACTACAGTCAAACCACCTTTTTGGGGACACATTAGACTGGGCTCACCTAAGATCTATCAGAGATAAGGTAAATGATTCCCGCATCAAGTCACTTAAGGATTTCCTTCTTCACCACTTCCTTCATAATTAGATTGATCCTTCTTTAGTGTTCAATAAAGGCTTTACAATTGTCTTTCAACAAAATCTTATACACACAAGTAAAGGGATTCCTACCCTTGATATCCGCAGTTTTCCATCTAATGGCCTTTTATGAGCCTTAAGGACTTTTACTAATTGCTCTTCTTGTTGAACAGTGGGATTAAAAGAGATAATCACTAGTAAAGTGTTGTTGAAACTCAAGTAGACATATCATAAATAAGAAGGTAAAGCGTTAAGCTTAAGAGTTGGTCTGTCTAAGGAAGATAGGTCTAAAGATTCTAAGTATGCCTGGCCCTTAAGGTAAGAGGATGAAGTGTTCATCAATGCCAATACCTCTATTTCTTCTGTTTTGAGATCCTATAATGCAACTTCGAGAGGGTCCTTAAACATTGACTTGTTAAAGTCATCTTGCACAATTTGATTAATGATGTCTATAAAGGAATACTACTCATGTTGGCTTGGGCTTTCATTAAGTGGTGCATACTGAATGTCACATATTCATCATTAACCCTTAAAGTTAATTCTCTTTTCTCAACATCAATATGGGTTCTAGTAGTTGCCAAAAATGGTCTCCCAAGAAGCAAATGCATTTCTTTATTAGCTTTAAACTCAAGAATAATAAAGTCAACAGGGAATATGAATTTGTCGACCTTTACCAATACATCTTTGATGATTCCCCAAGAATAGGACATGCTTCTATCACCCAATTGTAATGTAATATTGGTAGGTCTAGCTTTACCAACTCTAACTTATTGAAAATGGAGAGTGGCATTAGATTCATACTCTAGGATCACATAAAGCTTACCCCAAGAACTGGTTTCCAATATGACAAGGAATAGAGAAACTCCCAGGGTCCTTTAATTTAGAAGGAATTTACTTGATGACATCAGTGAAACTGTTGGTCATAGCTATAGTTTTGTACTCAGTAAACCTCCTCTTCTTTGAAAGAATATCCTTCATGAATTTAGCATATTTTGGTATTTGTTCTAGGGCTTCCACCAAAGGTCTGTTAATGTGCAGCTATTTGAATATCTCAAGGAATTTCTTGAATTGGTTATCCTCTTGTTGTATGTTGAGTGTTTGAGGAAAAGGTAGTGGCATCACATATTTAGAAGGAGATATATAGTCTTCCTCTTCTTTTTCTCTACTATATCAAAAGTGACATGCTTGCCTTTAACCAAATTTGTTATGTCTTCTTTAGCTTGCTTTCTCTTCTTGTTGTCATCCTCAATAATGTGTTATTCATTCTTTTCTTCACCATTGCAAAGATCAATCACCATATCATTCTTAGCTTCTTTGTTAGCTCTATTGGAACTAGGGATATCAGGCAAAGTCTTCTCACTTCTCAAAGTGACTGCTTTACAATCTTCTTTACCATCCTTCTTAGGATTAGGAACTGTGTCACTTGGAAGGCTATTTTGAGTAAGAACATTCATATGTAAAGTCAATTGACCCATCTAAACTTCAAGATTCTTAATGGCGGTTTCATAAAGAGAGAAGATGGCTTTGTTCTCAACCCTTGTAGACTCTTGATTAGCCAGCAATTGACTGAACATTTTCTCAATTTTGGATTCTTCCTTCTGATGATAATGTTGCTGTTGATGTTGTTATTAACTATGAAATCCAAGAGGCACCATTTGTTTAGCACCAGAAGATGATACATGGCTGGCTTCAAACTTGGCCCATTCGGCTATGACAGATTTGGATAGTTTCTTAAGTTCAGATTGTAAGTTTGAGAATACGAGCTTCTTTATGACCTTTTATGCATATTATTCATGTAGTCATTACTACAAAAAAGATATATAACGACAACAAACAATGGCAATTAAAATGAAAAATGCTATGGAAAAAAAGGTGGTGACATTTTTATAAATAAATGTTGTGACTGTTAACTTTTCACAATAGTTATTAAGAAAATCGTCACGGAAAGATTTAAATTTACCCTACCATGGGTTCTATTTTTCGTATATCGCAGTTTCATATTGGTAGTGTGCCATGGTCGCCCTTTATCCCACCACTACCGAACTGTAATACCAACCAAACCCCCCTAATTTCCCGCTATTAAAAGTCTTCCATTTCACTTATGGTTGTTTTGCTACTGTCTTCCGTCGTCTACCACCCCCATTGTTGCATCTTCTTGCATTTAAATTGTCTCTACCGAGTGAGTTTCTTCTTCTTTCATTCTTTTCATTTTTTTCTTAGTTTCTTGGATGTTTTGACAATAAAAATCTATTGTATTTCAAATGGGTTGATTGGTTTTACATTTTGGATGTCTTGTATTATTTATTTTGAGTTTTTTATGTGCTTTAGGTGTGGTTGATGGCATTTGGAGCTAGAAAACCTCAATTCCTTCCTATACACGGCATTAGAAACATGTTTAGATTTCAAAGTTAATTAGTTTTTAAGTTTTTGATTTTTTATAATTTTTTTATTTTTTCTGAATTTTTGGTATATTTTTGTAATAAAATTGAGAATTTATTAATAAATAATATGTTCAGTGTTTTGTCAAATTTATTTTTTTGTTTTGAACTTTGATTGATGGTAAAATGTTGTTTAAAATTTCATGGCAAATGGATATAATTTGTGTTACCGTTTTGGATTTAGAAATCTTAGCTGTAAAAATCTTTATTCATTGAATTGGTTTGAGATTAAATTGTTGCTTTTGTTTTCTTTGTTATATTTCTTCAAATTTATCCTATCTTTGTTTATTACATTGTTGGTTTGGTTGATTGATTGATTTGTCCATTTTTTAAATAATTTTGGATTTGTTATATTTAAGGGAAAATTCTATAGAATTTTTTTTCAAAATAAAAAAAAGACATTTTCTTTAATTTGTAATTTAGTGTTAGTCAATTTTAATTCATTGACTAACACTTAATTATTTTATTTATTTGAATATTTGAATTAAGGAGTTAGAATTGAGCTCAACAGTACAACTATGCTCATTGACTCTAGAAAATAAAAGATTGTAGTTGGATGAAAGCTAAGAGAATTAGCAAAAAATATGAAGATGGGGTTGAAAGGTTTCTTGAGTTTGCTCAGAGAAATGCCCCTAATAAAAGAGATGAATTGTATTGTTGTCCTTGAGATAAGAGAGCATCTTATTTGTGATGGGATAAATTTGAGGTATACGAATTGTTAGATTTAAAGGTTTTGATTATAACAAAATAAGTTTTTCTATTTCTCTGTGAAATTGTTAGGTTAATCGATCACTTATTCGATCATTGGTTAATCGAACATTTATCAAATAACTGTTAGCTCTTTTTGAATCAATTACTATTGAGTTTAATTGATAATGTGTTAAATAATTCAAACTTACATGTTGATCGATCACATGATCAATCATTGATAACACTAGTTGTATATAAGATGTTGTAGCAAATTATCAATCATTTAATCGATAATTTATTGATCGGTAAACTGTCAAGAAAAGTGATAAAATACCACAAGTATAACATAACGTTTATTGATCACCTGATTGATTAAGAGGTAATTGATGATGACTCAGATAACTAGTAAAGTTTCCTTCACTTATGTATTGTGTTAAATAGTTTGTGCATTATCCATCACTTTATTGATCATTACTTTATTGATAACTTATTCGAACATTGTGTGTAAAATCATTTTTGGTTAATCGATACTGTGCTCCATCAAAATACAAATACATGCAAGTTTGGAAGAAATTAGCATTGCACAAAATACAAAAGTATTTCACTTGCTAAGGACACTCTATTGTATTTCATCATTTATCGATCATTTGTTTGATCCATAAATTACTCAATAAATGCATACATCTATTAAGTCTATTTCTTGTGTAATTAATCAATAATATGATCGATTAAAGTATTATCGATCAAGACATCGATCAAGTAAGTTCATATTACTTTTTAGTATGTGATGACTGATTCCATGATTTCTCAACTATTGTATCAATGTCAAGAATTATCACTTCTTCTGTTACTCATTCCTATTTTCTTGAAGAAGACTTACTTGTGCCAAGTGTCACACATCCTTTATTATCACATTATACATCAATTGGAATCATTAGGAACCATTATTCAAGTCTTAAGTATGAGAACATTTCAATTTCACAATTCCCATTTTCCAGATTTTTGTACACTATTCACAGCAATTTAGGCCAACTTTGAGAATTCATAACTAATTGTAGAAAAATCAAAATGGGATGGTTCCAACTTCTTTAGAAATCTCTTGATATGCTCTTTAGATGAAAAATATCATTTGTATCCAGATCGCATACATAATTCCCAGATTTCGTTCAAAATAGTACTATTCATTTGGTTATTTTTTAATTTTTCAGAATTTATGCCCAACTTTGAAAGGGCATAACTTTCTGTACAAAACTCCTAATTTAATGAATTACCACTTTTTTAAAAGGTAAAATGAGATCCATGAGCATGCCAAGTTTCAGATCCATATTCATCTAATTACTCAAAATCACATTAGTTAAACTTCGCTCCCAAAAAGTCAACCTTTATATCTTTTTTACACCATTCTTGCCTTTTCTTTTTCTTTTCCTTTCATCTAGCTTTTTCAATCATGCAACACATGCATAGACATAATTTCTTAGCCAATTGTTCATAAATAGAGTATCCTTAATCATCAATACAATATTTCAACATCGTTTACAATGATACATAACAACTTATAATAATTTACAAATCATAGCTTCAATGACATTTAGCTTAAATTCCTTCCAATATGACTTTCAATCCTTTTCTCCTTGTCCTTGGCAACACCACTTGAGGTTGTTAGATATGATGATTAGTTTTGATGATTTCAAATAATAGAGCAAAATGTTTGTATAAATTATTTATCTCATATTTTGACTAACTATTGCACTTAATATCTTGTGTAATTTTCTCAAGAAAAGAAAAGAGTTATTATGTTAAACTTTGAGTTATGGAGATATGATCAAGAGGAAGAAGAAGAAGAGACATTGAGAAAAGAAGAACATGCAAGATCAAATGGAAATATCAAGATTCAAATTCATAGATTTGACATTGGAGGTTGCTATGCTCAATTAGAAGTTTGAATAGCCTAATTGGAAGCTAAAATGCACAAACAAGAAGTTATACCATCATATATCAAGTCACCCTTCATATAAACATTGAAAATAAGCTTCAGAGATGATTTTTATGGGCATTGATTGATCAACAACTCGATTAGACTCTTATCGATCAATTTATCGAGTAAACATACACTCTGTTATGCTCTGTTCTTCGTTCAGCTCTGACATAGGTTCGATTCTCTAATATCTCTTAAACCACAAATCTGTTTGAGGTGACACTTGATTTATATGAAACTAGACTCAGAACACGGTTCATAGATACTAAAATCAACATCACAGGGTTTCATATGAGGGAGATATGTTATTCAAAACATTACAATAAGGATTAACACCTTTATTCCAACCTTCAGTCACTGTGATGAAGATAACTTTGCAACTACAATGAATTTTGAGGTGGTTCTTGTTATATTAGAAAGTAGACTTAAAGAGCTTTTTAGAGATAGGTCATTTGCAAAATTTAGAGTTGAATTGGAAGATTCATGATCACTCAATTTTGACTTTAGTTTTGCTTGAATCAGAATTTGAATTTATTGAAGCAAAGACCAAAATTTCTACATTGATTGATTAAGCTCTCGAGCAACATGCTACTCAAACATGTGATTGAGTAAAAGCATAAGAAGAAATAAGAAAATAAAAAGTCATTATCAGATATTACTTGAGCCTAATCAAGCAACTACATACTCGATCACTTTATCGAGTTACTGGTACTATGCCTTCAATTCTTCTCGTTTATCTTCATATGCATTATTAAGGTTTTATCAATAACTTGTTTGATAAATGGCTTTTGGATAACGTTATGGATAAATGTATTTATCTATCACTTGATTGATAAGCAAGGTTTTCGATAAGCCATCAGACAAATTTTAAGTTTCTCTGAATAACTGTTAAGCTTTTATCCGATCTTCTCTTAGATCACATATTCAGAAATTATATACTGTTAAGTTTTATCGATCATGTGATAGATAATTTACTCTGATCAATAACTTGCTAGATTGATCGATCAACTGATCGATCATTGGTATAACTGGTTGATATAAGATGTTGCAGGATTTAATCGATCACTTAATGGATTATTGGTTGATCGATAAGCTGTTAGGAAAAAGGTTGAACTTCCTTACTCATAACAAAAGATTTATTGATTACTTGATCGATCAATGAGTTATCGATGAGAACACAGATAAATGGTGAAGTCTTCATACTCACTTTATATTCTGGTTAATTCAACATTTATCGATCAGACATTAATCGATAACCTGCTCTATCATTGCATGATAACTTACTGGTTTTATCAATAATGTGTTCTGTTTGAATACTCTATCAACATCTTTAATCAATCAATTGATTGATCAGTCATTTATTGATCAAATGATTGATCATCATCACCTTCACTACATATATATGTTTTATGCCATTTTCAGATCACCTGATCGATCATTGCTTTATCGATAAAATGATCGATCATCCAGTCTTCTGAAAGTTCTGTTTTCACATAACATGATCGATCAATGTTTTTTTCCAAGTCTTTTCTGAAATAAGATTTCAACGATCATTTATCGAACACTTAATCGATTAATCAATAATCGATCATTTACTCGATCATCTTATATTCGGTAACTTCACTGTGAAAATCTCTTTGAAACTTTTTATCGATCATTTCTCCTATCAATTGTTTATCGATAAAGTATTCAATCAATACACTTATACTTACCTTTATCGATAATATAATTGATCAAACATTTTTTCATCATTTATTCGATCATTAAATCAGTTCATTTCATAACAACTTTTCATGATGATTTCAAAATCTTTCATCTTTTTATCTTTAAGCTTTTCTCAACCTTCTTTTTACACATAACTCTCTATTGAAAGGATACAAAGGTAAACATAACTTGAAAAAGATTATCCTTGCATAATCCATTTAAAGCTCACTGCATTCATGTTTCATCAGTTATCGATCATATCTTCAATTATCTATTGATCCATAAACTACTCGATAAATATACATATTAGCTTCAATCCTTTTCCTAGTATTTAATCGATAACTTGATCGATCAACCATTCATCAATCAAGACATCGATCAAGTAAGTTCATCTTACTTTCTAAATATCTGAATATCTGATAATTAATTCCATGTTTTCTAACTTATTGTTTCTAAGATTATCATATACTTATAAATTGATTTAAGGAAGATTATTTCAGGTAAAGAACCACAATAAGTTTATGATGTGAAGAATCAACTTTTATCAGAAGCTTCCAATGGCTAGTTTCAACGGTCATATTCTTCAAGCCAAATAGGAAGAAAATGCTCAACAGTTAAATGCCCAACATCATCTATAAATAGAAGAGCATTCAAAATGAGAAAAAAAAAGAGTATGAGCTTACAACATCAAATGCTAAAATGCCAAATCAACATATTCTCGTTTAGAGCTCCGAGAAAAAACTCCCTTTCTCTATACTCAAAGACTATAACATATGTATTCGTAAGATAGAAAGGAGAGCTTCCTAAACGTGCTTAAGATTTATCTATCACTTCTTTGAAAGAAGAAATATTCTATCTTTATTATCATTATCAAATTGTATCCTTACGGTGTGCAAAGGGGAGTATTTACCTTAGTGTGAAGTTGGTGTTGAATAGACTGATTAGTCTAAGGATTATAAGTGGCATCACAAGTGCCCAGATTAAACCTATGGCTGTAGTGGTTCTCAAGTACCCCTGTTAAACTTGAGGGAGATAGTGGATTGAAAATCTTAAGAGGAGCCTGGGGACTGGACGTAGGTCAGTGAGGACTGAACCAGGATAAATTATAGTTTGCATCTTCTCTTCCCTCACCTCTTTATATTTCTAGCTAAACTATTTTACTACTGTGATTACGCTTACGTCGATTTATTGTTTTTATATTCAGAATTTCTTATGAATTTCCTTAGATTGCGAAAAGGTTCTTAATTTTAATTAACACCCAATTCCCCCCCTCTTGGGGAGCCATTCTTACAGAGGTTCCTATTATTATTTATACATTGAGGGGGTTGAGATTTCATAGAAATCTTAGTAGCAATGAATCATAATTATCATGTCAATCAGGCTCCACAAAATGTGATATGTTACAATGCATAATAATCAATTTCAAGACCATAAATAGCACATTATGCCATTAAGGAAATCAGTACATATTCACATTTCATATCAATGTGTATTTGGCCAAAGCATATCAAATATCAAAAAGCATTCCATACCATAGCATAAATCAATCAATCCATAGAAACATAAAGCAAGCAACATATGCACATTAAGTAAGCAAGAAAAATAATCAAATTAGATTCAAAGCTACCTCTTTTATACTTGAACCAATTCAGCCTCTTCAATTCCTTTGAGTTCCTTGTTGTTCTCTTGCACAACGCCTATCTATTCATGTATAAACACATTTCAATTTATCAATGATTCAAGCATAAACACTAATGCTTGACATTAAACTCAATTAAACCCCTTTTTCTTTGATTTTTAACATAATTATTCCCTCTTTGTTTCCATTCATTTCTTAGTCTATTCCTACACAATTTTTCATGAAGATTTCAAATATGGAATCAGATTTTTGAAAATCAAACTCCTTCCCTATGAATTCACCTTGGCCAAATAGGGTATATAAACTTCCAAAAGTTCGATTTTTGATTCCAATGATTTCAAATATTTTCCAACAACATATCCCTACACAAAAACATGTTTTAAACCCATTGGAATCATCAAATCAAACCAAAACAATTTGTTTCTACATGAACAATGCTAGGCCGAAATACACATATATAACCCTAAGTGGATTTTCTTCCAAAAACCAATCCATACACCACTTACTCTTGCTTATTCTACTTGGCATTTAAGGTTTCTATCCTTCCCTAAACCTTCCATAAATAGACCAAAATTTGGTAGCATCACACTTGAAATATTCAAGCCAAAACACTTACTAAATAAGCTTGAAGCCTAGGGATAAGGGTGCTTAAATATACCTTGATGTTTCCCTAGTAAAAGTTGGATAATTCCTTGCTTAAAGTCCTCTAAATTTCGGTCTCCTTAGGCTTGGAATGAAAGTGGCAGCACCTCCCCTCTTTTTCTAATTTTTCCAACATTTTTCTTGTATTTTAGGAGGGGATATTTATAGAAAAATGAATATGCTCCTCCTCCCCTTAGTTGGACGTCCAAAATGGCAGATAAGAGGGTGATTTGGCAGCCATCAAATGCCTTATACCTTCAGATTAAACCATTTGTCCAACTCTAGAATTTTTCAACAATTATCCTTTAATTTTGCATTTTATTTAATTAATTTTAGTGGGGTCTGGGAGCTTCATGAAATTGGGATTGGATTGGGCCTAATGTGGGCCCCACAAATGGTTTAGAATGGCCCAAAAAGATGGCCCACAATCCAAATCAAAATCCCAAACCATTCCGAACCTTTATCGGTTACTATTCATTAGTAACATTCCATAATTTTTTTAGACCTCCAAAAATTTATTTCTCTCTATGATAATTCACCTTTTAATATGAAAATATGATCTAAAAATTTTTAGAATTTTTTTGCCATCTCTAGGTATTTATTTTGAATTTTCTCTGATTAAGCCTTTATCGGTGTCACTACGGGAAAATAAATTCCCTAAAATTTATTCCTGAGCTTCCAAGGCCTAATAAATATTTAGATGCTTTATCAATATTTTTTTTCAAATTTATTGAGGCCTCCAACTCCTTAAAATAATTATTTTCCTTCAATTTCTAAATATTTTCCTAAAAAACCTCTGTTTACGGGAAATTCTATAATAATTTATTTTCACCATAATTCCACCTTTTGGGCCTCAACCAAGTTTTTAAAACCTTATTTTACATTTTTCCTATTTTTCAAAAAATTTCTAGAATTTTTCTCCAAATTTCCTATTTTATCCTTCCTAGACTGATAATTACCAAAATGTCAGCCCGGACCTTATCGGAGTTTTACCTCAAAAGTTATTTCATCTCCCCATCTAGTTTCTATGTTGGTCCTTATTCCAATTTTTAACTTCTTATGTCTAGGTGAAATTTCTTGGGATATGACACCAAGATATTTTTGCATATTACGAAGCATAACGGTTATATATCGTAGCCTTAAATTACTTTGTCAAAAGCATTAATGGCGAACTACCATTGTAACTACTAAATACACACAAGAAATCATCCAATGGCTAGAAGCTCTTCAGTTTAACAAATAACTGAAATACTCCAACTATAAAAGGTGCGAAAAGCATTGAATGAGGAATTGATTACACAAGCTACCGTCTACTAAAAATCTACTGCATTCAATACTTTGTTTTACCAAACTTTAGTGTTTATCATTCATATACTATGTGAGAGAGTTTGATATATCTTTCTTTACTCAATTCTGAGAGTAACTCAAGAGTGTAGACTCTTAAGGGGATTGTAACCTTACAGGTAACAAGGGGGAGTGATTGAGGGATTCACTTGCTGCACTAAGGTACCAAGAGCCTGTTTAATCTTGGGGATATAGTGAAAATCTCGAAGGTTCTCTAGGGACTGGACATAGGTCAAGAGGTGAGACCAAACCAATATAAACACTGTGTCTCTATTCTTCAGTGAAACGTTCCAAACTCATCTCCTCTGTTTTATTTGCTCAATTATTTTATTTAATTAAATTTTTATACATCACCTAATTCACCCCCTCTTGGATGAAGCTGCCACTAACACAAATTGGATATGACATAGAGAAATTAGAAAGACTACATTGTCTGGAAAGGAGAAGGTTGTAAATGATAACTTTGGTGATAGAATTTTGGATATGTTTCGTGACATAAGGTCTGAGTTCTTTACACAAGTCTCTCCCACATATGAAACCTTATGTAGTGATGCAGAGCCACCTTTGCACCCAATGTATAAAGATGATTATACAAGGTTAAAAACCGTGTTGAAATTGATGAACTTGAAGGCTAGAAATGGTTAGACCGATGCTAGTTTCATTGAATTGCTTGAATTGTTGAGTGATATTTTTCCAAATGGGAATTCACTTTCAAAACGAATGTATGAGGCAAAGAAAATTTTGTGTCTGATGGGTTTGGAATATGAGAAGATACATACGTGCCCTAATGATAGTATATTGTTAAGAAATGAGTATGAAGGGTTGAATCAGCACCCTAAATATGGGACTGAAGATACAAAGTTAAGAAAGGCAATGGTGATTGTAATGAGATGACCAAAGGTCCCCCTTTGAAGGTTCTGTGGTATCTTCCAGTAATACCATGATTTAAGCACTTATTTGCTAATGCCACAAAAGCAAAGAACTTAAGATGAGAAAATATGTGATGAAAAACTTTGTCACCCAATAGATTCTCCTCAATAGAAAGCAATAGATCAAAAATTTTCTTAATTTGGTAGTAAGCCAAGAAACCTTTGGCTAGTGCTTTATACATATGGAATTAATCTATATAGTAATCTTAGTAGCACACACAGTGCTTGGCCAGTGCTCCTTATAATTTACAACTTGCCTCCTTGGTTATGTATGAAAAGAAAGTATATCATGTTATCTTTGATGATCTCGGGGCCAAAACAGTTGGGAAACTATATCGATGTGTATTTTGCACCTTGGATTGAGGATCTGAAGAAATTATAGGAGGAAGGTGTTGATGCATATAAACAAGAGACCTTTAATTTATATGCCATGATTTTCACCACAATAAATGACTTTATGACATATGAAAATTTATTAGGATACAGTATTAAGGGGCATAAAGCATGTTCGATATGTGAAGAAGGCACTCACTACATGCAACTTAAACATGGAAAGAAGACAGTCTACCTTAGTCACAGAAGGTTTCTTAGTTAGCACCACCCTTATTGTAGGTTGAAGAAGGCATTTAACAGCTCACAAGAATATCAAATAGCTCTAATACCATTAACTGGAGAAGAAGTTTATCAACGGGTAGAGGGAGTTAATGTGGTCTTCAATAAAAAAGAAGAAGAAGGCTGTCGATGAGAGGAATATATGAAAAAAAAAATCTATCCTTTTTGATCTGCCATATTGGCAAAGTCTTGATGTGAAGCATAGTTTAGATGTAATGCATGTGGAGAAAAATGTGTATGAGAGCCTTGTTGGTACACTTTTACATATAAGTAGAAAGACTAAGGATGGAATCAATACAAGACGGGACTTAGTTGAAATTGGAATAAGAAAACTCCACCTACAAGAAAGAGAGGTAAAAGGGCTTATTTACATCCAGCTACGTACACATCATCAAAGGAAGAGAAAACAAATTTTTATGGTTTTTTGAATAGCATTAAGGTACCACAAGGTTATTCTTCTAATTTGAGAAAACTTGTTTCAATGCAAGATTTAAAGATAACAAGAATGAAGTCTCATGATTGTCACGTATTAATGCAACAATTACTTCTAGTTGCTATTCGAGGCATTATGAAAAATGATGTGAGAAGCACTATTACAAGACTTTGTATGTTGTTCAATGCTATTTGCAGCAAATTCATTAATCCTGTTGAGTTAGACGAATTAGAAAATGAAGTTTATGTGATCCTTTCCTAATTGGAAATGTACTTTTCTCCAATATTTTTTGACATTATGGTCCACTTGATAGCTCACCTTGTGTGAGAGAAAAGACTTTGTGATCCTGTGTATTTAAGGTGGATGTATCCATTAGAGAGATACATGAAAATTCTAAAAGGGTACTCTAAGAATCCTCATTGGCCTGAGATATCAACTGTTGAGAGATATGTAGCTGAAGAGGTGGTTGAGTGTCACACCTTACTTATATAATAGCTTAGCATTCATTTAGAACCATTCCAGACCACTTTGGATGATCTTAAACTTAAAAATTCCAATTTGGACATTAATTTTCAGAAAATTACTGTTCACTATCGAGTTTTCAGATTACAGGTCCAACTTTGAAAAGTTATAACTAATTCTAGAAAAATTGTATGGAGGTGTTCTAAAATTCTACGAAAAGCTCTTTCAATGCTCTTTAAGGGAAAAATATTCAACTAAACTCATCCCTACTGAAAACGTACAGTTTATTGGATTAAGATTACTATTCGTTTGGTAAAATCTAGACTTTCCAGATTCTCCGCCTTAACTTTGAAAATTCATATCTCTTCGTATACACATCCAAATGAGGCGAATTACCACTCATTTCAAAGCTTGGGATGTGCACTATAAGTATACCAAATTTTGTAGCTTAACTCGTTCATATGATAGGTCAAACTGAAGCTCAAAACTAACTGCTTCATGACCTACGTTTTATCCCTTAACATCTCTTTACTTTAATTCTTTTTATTTCTTTGGCATACCTAACATGGGCTTACTTTTTCCCATTCATGCTCATACATTCCCATACATACCATAAGCTTTATAATTAAATACATGGCATTCACAACATAAATATAACATAGGAGAATTATACATTGAATATTAATATCAATCATTAGCATTAATAATTCTCCACTTTCTTCTCCTTGCTTCTCATGCCATTAGTGCCCATCATTGATTGACCTGAATGGTTGGTTAGAGAGGGGTGAGATTTGGAGAAATCTCAGTAGCAAACAATACCATATTAATCATGCTAGATGGATGCTCATGCACTACTCGCAACTTGTTTATTCTCTTGTTAATTAGTGACATACTAGCATGCTCAAGCTAACTTCTTGATGCATGGCCATGGAGACATAATCTACTCATCATGAATAGAAATTACAGCAGCTAAAACATGTCACAACAACATACAAATAACATGTACATGGCAACACACAAGCATACCACATCAAGCAATGACAATAGATAAGTTCACTACCTTGCACCTCAAGCTTTCCTCTTACTTTTTCTTTGATTCCCTTGACTTTCCAACCATGTGGGCATTGGATGAACATTATCAATCATCCTCTTGGATGTTCTAAAGGTCCTAAACATAACCATAATGATCACACAATCCATTAGGACCACTAGATTACATAAAGTTCAAGACTAGCTTTCTTGAACCTCAACCCCTTCTCTTAGTCTTAGGGTTTTCTTTCTAACTTCTCTAACATAAATCTCATCATTTTCCATCCTTAAGATCTATTTCTTGTCAATTAAGACCAATTTAGATGGCTTTAGATTCAAGAATACTAAATCTGGAAATTTTGGTTCGCAGGTACTGTTCACGCAAAAACTCCAGAATTTTTACTCAATTTTAAAATTCATAATTAAATCTAAAAAAATCCAAATTGAGTGCTTCCAAGTCTCACAGAAAGCTCCTTAAGTTAAATTTAAAGAAAAAAATATTCTTAGGAACCAATTCTACACCAAAAAGTACCGGAATTGTACAGAAATTGAAACTCTTCCAAAAGTTCAACACTGTTTCCAGATTTCAAACCCTAACTTTGAAAAATTACCATAAATCGTACATATATCCAAATGAAGTGTTCTATACATGGATTTAAAGCTTACAGAGTTTGATTTAAGCATGAAAAATTTCAGAATCAGATACACACATTAACTAATTCGAAATAGGCATCAAATCAGATGCTATAACCACCACATACCTTGATCTTGAAGTTTGAACTTAGGTGGACTTTCTCTCACTAGAAATGGCTCTTTCTCTCTGTAGATACAAGGGCGGCAGAGTTTTCCCTATAGATCCTTGCTTGGCGAAAAATGAAGGGGAGGGAGTGCCTATTTATAGGCAAAAATTTGGCTTGAATGGACCAAAATGCCCTTGGTGGCTAATAGAAAGGGTAAGGGCAATTTTGGAACTTCAAGTTGACTTTTACATCATCATTGCATCATCCTCTTGCATCATGCTTACCTCAACCTTCTAAAAGATGCCAAGTGTCATGAAAGTGGTGGAGGAGATGGGAGATTAGATCCTAGCCGTTGGATCAAACTTAATTCCTCCGAATTTACTTGGCCCACGTTTCTCCAACTTCCTTTATGGCCTTCCGAAGCTCAGAAAATTCTTTTGTTTTCTCCATAAATTCCCTTTAATTCTTGAAAATATCTATGAATTTTCTTAGGCCATAACACTTCCTTTAAACCTTGCATAAAAATTCATTTACCAAAATACCCTTTTATCGGTAAAACCGGCTCTTTAATTTATTAAAGCCACTCCACTGGCCTTTTGGTTATGAGACTAATTTTATAAATTAGTACAACCTTTCAACCATTTAACCTCATTTTTGTATACATTTTTGAGGTCTCTTGCTATTTTAAATAATTACCTCAAACGGTATACTTTTTACTAGTCACAACCTCATAAATTCCATTTAAGCTGCCTCAAGGGTATTTTCATCTTTTTTCTTCATAGAAGAGCCTTAAAATATTATTTCCCATTTTCTGGGATTTTCTTGGAATTCTCTGTATACTCTTCCATTTTTACCCTTGTTGGTCATAACTTTTGAATTTACAGTTTAGTCCCTGCTTAGACTTAACTTCATATAATCCTCTCTTTGAGACTTCTAGCTTAACCCTTGGCTTGTTTCTACTCTCTTTTCTTTTTCTAGGCCCAAAGTCTGGATGTTACAGTTGAGTTTTGAAACGCATATCTTGATAGGGTAAAGGCAGTTGGACTTCCTCAATCTCGACATGATCAGGGGAAAAGCAAGGGAGAATGAGGTGTCATAGTGAGGTTTATGTCTTGTGAAGTGATAATGCAGGCATATTTATATATTTTAAACAATACGAATGAAGTTTTGCCTTACTTAGATGCTCACAAGAATGTGCTAAAGAGCTTGAATCCAAGAAAGAACGATATGAAATTAGCTAATGAGCATAACAAGTCATTTGCAGAGTGGTTCAAGCAAAAAGTGTTAAAAGATGGTAATCCTTCTGAGACAATACAAAGACTAGTTGCAGGTCCTTGTTTTGAGGTTGTGTGTTGGAGCGGATATGACATAAATGGTTATTCATTTTTTACTAAAACCTAAGATGATAAGAGTACTATGCATAATAGTAAGGTGATGGTAGTAGCCGAAGCTATGCATTTTGCTAGTTCAAAAGATAGAAACCCAATGTTAGCGTTAATGTCCTATTATGGAGTAATATAAGAGATATGGGAGGTTAGTTATACCAAGTTTAAAGTTCCTATCTCCAAATGTAAGTGGGTCAATAGTAATGCTATGCAAGTAGATGAAGAATTTGGATTTGTTTCAATTGATCTTGCGAGGGTTGAATATGGAGATGAGTCATTCATTTTAACAAGTCAAACAAAACAAGTGTTTTATGTTACCAATCTAGCAAAGAAAAAATTATCTATCGTGCTCCAAGGAGGCAAGGAGTTAGTGGAAATGATAGTGACTCAGAGTTCAACCTTGATGAAACCCCACCTTTCACAGCTACTTGACCTAAAACAATTGAATTAGATTTAGTAGATGATGACTATGTTGTTAGGGATGATCATTGTAAAGGAATTTGGGAGGATAATCGTTGTAAGGCCTAAACAAATTATTTGATGTTTCTTATTAAATTTATTTCATATTTATCATTTATTTATAATGTGATGTTTTTTGTTAATATACTTGATGTTTTATATTAAAATTACTTGATGTTTCTTATTCTTAAATTTATTGGTTGTTCTTTGAACAGGAAATGGACGGACCTGGTCAACAGGGTTCTAGCGATGATATCTCCTTTACTAGCAAGAAAAGAGGTAGAGAGGCCAACCTATATGAAGAAGTTGGCCTTACATGATGAGACCACATAGCCCTCGAGGATTACAGTAGAGTTTGATGATGATTTGAAAGCTGTATGTCCTAAAAGGACTCAATTTACTAGTTATGTGGGTTATCTAGCACGTAGTAAGATTGGGATTTACATTCCTAATTGGAGGATGGTAGACGAAGATGTGAAGAATGATATTTAGGAGGATATTTTGGTACATTACGAATTCTTTTCTCTATTTGTTTCAATCATAATTGATTATTTACTTATAACTTTATTGTATTGTATTACGACTGACATTTGATATTCCTGTAACTGAGGAAATGAAAAACCATTTGTTAAAGCAACTTGATAAATGGTGGAGGGATTTTAAATCCATGCTTACAAGGGAGTATCTCCATGCAAAAAAAAGGGCGAGCATCCTAAGGATTGATACTCCTTTATTAGTGACGAGGCATGGGAAAGGTTTGTGTGGTAACAGGAAGATACTACATTTCAAGTTTAGTTTCTTCAAACTTAGTTTTTAATCAATTTATATTTTATTTAACTAAAATAACTTTGTTGAATTTGTTTCATTGTCATAAGCACTGAGTAGGAAGAACAAGCAAATATCTTAGTAGAATGTGTACCCACATACCATGTCTCGTGCAGGGTATGGTGGGTTGGAAAGAAGTATGATGAAGGAGAGGAAAAAGAATACACAGATGACTATTACTTCAAATCCTACTGGAGTTATTCCACCCATCGAGCATCCTTCTCACCAAAAAAAATGGAAGGCAGCGAGAGTTAAAAGGAGTCAATATATCACTCCGAAGATTACTACTGTTGCTGAGAGGATTGTAAGTAATATTTATGCATTATGCTTTATTAATTGCTTTTTGCAATTATCTTAAATTGAATTTGTTGCTTTAACGTTGCAGGATATACTTGAGAAGCAATAATCCCAAGGTACATTCATTCCTCATAGATAAATGGATATGTTGGCCACTGTGATTGGAAAGGCTAGTAGAGTTAGAGGGGCTCCTAAAGGGATTGGCATTAAACAGTTCTTTAGCCCTAGTTCACAAAGAAGCAATGGATCATCCTCTGCTGGTATGATATCTAAAGAAAAGCTTGAGCAACAATTACAAGAAGAAATGAAAAGAGTTTGAGCTCAACTCAGTAAAGAACACAAGGTGAAGATGTAAAAGATACGTGAAGAGTTTGATGCCAAGTTTGCACAGGCTACGATGATGATGGGCACGATCGGATTCTAAATGTCCCAAGTGTCAAAACCTTCACAAGTAATAATCACACATGTCAAATATTCTAAAGTTCATTTCATCTATTTAAACTTATTTAATGTGCCTTAAGTAATTTCTTTTTATGTTTTAGGGTTCACCTATGATGAAAGTGGGAAGGACAGTAATAATCAAAGGTAGCAGCTAACAATGTCTAATCTTGCCCTAGCCCTGACCCTACCCAAGACAATGGAATGCCATGTGCTCTCTATATGGACTTTGAAGATTCATCTGTTCATGTCGCTAATGATTGAGCATTCTCGAACACAATGATCCATAGCAAGAAAGTTCTGAAGGATCAAGTGAGGATGATAGTGGATAAGATCCATAGTGGTCAAGGTGGTATACTAGTGCCTAACCCTATTAACGAGGTTCAAATACTGGCTCAAGCTAAAGAAAATTTCATTTTGTGGCCAAAGAGACTTGTTGGAAAGCTAGTAGTAATGAAGAAGGCAACAGCGAAGAAGGCAACAAAGAGCATATCAGGTCCTGTCCTCCTGCCTCTTCCTGATGACATTGCAGTTATGTATTCTAGTTTGGTGCTTCTTCATTCCATGGTGGCAAACATGGAGAAGCCTCTTACTTTCAAGATATCATTGGGGATTGTCGGTTCAGATGTAACACACAACCTTACCATTGACAAGAAGGACCTCATTCAATTCCTCAACTTTGAGGAGCTAGATATAGTCATTATAAAGCTGTCTATTTTATAAGTTACAGTACCATTTTGTTATTCATGTTATACTTATACATGTCCTAATGTTTCTTATTTGAACAACAAGCACTTTACTCAAATCTGTCGGTAGGGAGGACTTGAAGGAACATATGGCTTTATGTGTCTTCAAATGGTGCAAAAAATAGTCAATACTGTAGAACTGAGGTTGATCTACATGATAACCACAATGACTCAGACAAAAAAAAAATATTTTGTACCTTACGTGAAAGGCTAAGTATATTATTGTATTTGAGATACACAAGTTATATATATAAGATTATAATTAACATTGTTTGTATTTTGTAGTTATCATTAGACCCTAATTATTTGTGCCCCCTTTTATAACAAAGTTTACTGGTTTGATTCCCTCTGTGGAAGTCCACAAGAAGAAACCAGAGATATCATTGACACGTTAGTTTATGTTTATATATTTATCACGTGTAAAGTTTATAAAAACATGCTCTAATATCATTGTTTTTTTTGCTAATAGGGCTTTTATAGTTTTAATGTTATGGCCAAGCAGTAAAATAGGCAACCACCAACATGGATTCTCCCACAAGTATATTGTTTTGAGCTAAATATATGTTTATAAATCTTTTCAATAATCAAAGTTAATGTTTGTACTTTTTTTTAGATAATCAAAGTCAAATATTCAATTTTATATTTCATTTTTTTAGTACCGTTGTCAACCCAAGAGTATTGAATATGGATATTATGTCATCTGCTATATGAATGACATCATTGAGACATGGGTGATTGAGAAATTAAATGAGGTAAATATAGGTTACATTACATGCAATTCTTCAATTCTTTTCACATTTTTGATCAAGTTGACTAATGATATGTTATTTTCAATTTATAGGCATTCCAAAATAGTGTGCCATATAACATGGAAGAAATCAACTTGATAAGGGATACTTTGTCAACAACATTGCTACAAAATTTTGAAAATGTGAAATAGTTAAGTCATTCATCACATTTTAGTTCATTTTTTGATTATTAACACTAGTTGAGTATTTCTTGATATATTAGATGATTGAATAAGAATTTGATGTTAGTTAGGATAAGCATCTTGAAATTGTTCTATGCTTTGCTGGTTGATTTAGGTCTATAAATTGTAGGGAGGTTATAAAGGAAATTCACGCAGAACTTAAAAACCAAAATGGAGTTTTTAACAGTGGTTATTTGTATAACTGCCATTAAAAACCTTTCTAACGGTGGTTATTTTAATAACCACTATTAAAAATTGCATTTTAACAGTAGTTTGGTCATTAAAAGCGTTGTGAAAAGTTCACTTTCCACAGCTTTTTATTTTAAAAACCGTCATGTTTTCTTCTCCTTACAACATTGACAAAATTCACTACACCTCAAAAACCGTCATGGAAAACTCATTTTAATTGCCATTAAAAGCCTTTTTTCTAGTAGTGAGTTGATAGTTTTCAAGGTATAAGGACACTGATCAGAATGATGCTCCTCACTACAATGGTTGCAAGTGTACATAGGGGCTTGAAGTACATAAACTCCTATTGTATTACCCTTCTTGATTTGCATTTCCAAGTTGTCAAACCTTTTAGAGATCGCTTCAAGTAGTGATATAATATCTCTAAATGAAGAAGAACTAGGCTCTTAATATCTCTTAGAACCTTGTCTCCTCTTGTTATATTGTCGTATAGTCCTGGAGGCCACATCTTCATACAATTGATACAACTCATTGACTTTTATCTTTCTAATTCCTCTATTTATAATGGTGTTAAGCATAGTCACTGTCTAAGCATAGAACATATTTCTTCTACTCATGATTTTGGCAATTCCTCCACATGTCCTTGTATCTTTCCCAATCTTCATAAAATAGCTCATCTAGTTGTTGCTCAAGGGAAAGTAGTTCACCCCTCAATGTAGGTTGTTTACCTCTTGGAATAACTTGCCTTGAATTTCGCTACCAATTCATCCCAACTTCAAATAGAGTATTCTGGCAAAGAGTTCAACCATACTTTTGCCTTATGAGATAAAGACATACGAAACAATCTTTAGAAATTCCATTTTCCTTAAAGTCCTCACAAACCTCTACGAACTTGGTCAAGTGTTTATTAGGGTCATCATTAAAATTTTCTTGAAAAATATCAATCATCCCTAGAAGTTGAATTATGGTTGATTTGACTTCAAAGTTTCTAACTTGAATGTTTGGTAACTGAATACTTAAGTGAAAAGTTTGTCCTTCCTTATCCAAATAGTCATCCAAAGTGTAAAAGTCATTCTCATCCTGTTCTGCCATGTTTTTCGGCCATTCAGTTTCAGGTGGTAGCTGTGGAAGTAGTCATGCTGTTGTGAAATCTCAGGTGTGATTTCAGCTTCTTCTTTAGCTACATTCTTCTTTAGTCACCTCTTCAAGAATAACTTCCAAGTTTCTTTGCATGTGTCAAGATGGTACCTATAAAATTAGATTAAGAGCAAAAGTATAAAACTTACCAAACGCAAACAATAAATAAATGTTACTACTTTACTTATAACTATCACTATAAATAAGAAAAGAAAAAAATTAAGTGTAACTAACCATACAATGGGGACAATCAACTACAAACAATCTTGTTGTTAGTTCCTGACAACGATGCTATGAACTTGTTAGCTATTTAGCTTAACCGCCAACGTAGGGGTCGCAAGTGTTATAAAAATTATCGTTCCCTCAGAGACTAAGGCCAGACGAGTTAAAAATCACAATTGTGTTCATGATTAGGTTAAGTAAAATTAATATGTAAATAAAGTTGTTTGAGGAAGGTACTTTGAAAACAAAGGTAAAAAAAATCAAAGTTCAAAACTTGACTTTGAGACAAATTAGGATCTAGGATTATTTCTCACTATTGTACTTTATAAAACTTGATTAGAAACTTCTCAATTAGTGTTTTATGATAAGTTAAGTCAGTCTGAGGTTCACAAATGTTGATTAAGCTTTCTTAAGTCAAAACCAAATTTTGTAATCTTACTAAACCTTCACAATCTCTTACTTATGTTGAAAAGATTACACTTTGAAAACCAAAACCCTTTTGGACAATACTAATTTAATAGATATATCTCTATTCTATCGATGAACTATCCATCTAAGATAATAAACTTCTGGTCTAGTATGCTTTTACCAAGTTCAAAGATCAATTTAACTTTTTCAAGCTTAAATCAATCAAACAAATCACTTAAGTGGTGGCCAATCATAAGGAAGCACCAAGCTTAAGGTAAAACAATGTAACATTATCATTAACACTAAAAAGAGTTAAAACAAGTTTTAATCCATATAATAAATCAAAATAATCTTAGAATAACTACTCTAGCTATACATATTCAGCAAACAGCCATAAATATAAGGGTATTTCACAGCCATTGCTGAAACAAAGGAGGAGAAAAGAAGAAAACCAAGGAAAATAAGGAAAGAAACTCTAAATCTCCTTTAAACTTCAAGCCCAAAGCTCTCAAGCTCCAAAACCTCTAAACCATAGCAGAGAACTCCTCCAAATAGGCCCCCAAGTTGAAGTTTGGCCAAGAATTCTGAGTTTTCCTTTTTATATGTCCTAAATTTTAAGTTACAATGTAAAATGTATAGTTATGTAGGGACAGGCAATGTGACAATTACACAGAGAGGAAAGCTCTTTGGAAACAATTAGGCACCACGGTCGATTTAGTTAAGCACTACATGCCTTGTACAGAATGCCTCTTATTCTTTCCTTTTTCAGAGGCCGCAACAAATTATGCAATTTTAGCCTTTGTTACTTGGTTCTTTCATCCTTACTCACTTTGTATCCATGACCTTCTTAATCAACTGAAATAGGTTAAATATTTCTCCTTATCGTTCATCTTCTAACTCTCGCTACTTCTTACACCAAGAATTTTAGAAGCATTTCGCAAATAATCTCCAAATGTTCGCACAAATCAAGCTTCACATTTTCAAATCATGTTTTCCTACTATAAGGGAGTAAACTTGCATAATTAGCTTCCAAAAACCATAAAAAAGTGTTAAAACAAGTTAAATTGGTAGGAATTTCAAGAGGTTATCGACTTATTATAAAGGGTAAGCCACAAGAAGGACTTGTATCTTTGTGGAATGCTCAACTTCCAAGCTTTATGTCAAATCATATTTACTACAGCAGAATCACCCTAGAACACTCTATAGGCTGACTTAATGAGAGAGCATGCCATGTTTCTCATGTTTCCATTGAACATCTTCTTCTCCCTTATTATTGACAACTTGCTTAGGTCCTTAAAGTACATGCTTCTAATTGTATCGTATCCCTTTCCAAAATTGAGGGCCTATATGATAACCATCAATCCTTGGAAATAAATCATTCCTACATTGATATTTACCTCTAATAACTTTACACTAGAGGGCATCTTTTTGCTTCATTAAAACCCAGCCTGCTTTCATTATAAAACATTATTTTCTAACTTGCATGTTAAATGCCCAAGCCTCCTTTCTTTTTCTCTTTGCAAACCTCATTCCATAAAACAAGATGGACTTTTTTCCAATTCATCCTTAAAGCCCTACAGAAAATCCCTAGCATTCTTCTCAAGCTCCTCACAAGTAGATGTAGGAAGAGAACAAGTCTGCATAGGGTTCAAAGGGATGGCTTGTGCCACCGAAGTAACTAGAGTATGACGGTAGGCAAAAAAGATAGCATTAGCCTTCTAATTACTTAGTTTTGACCTCATCTTATCCATAACATATTAGTATATACTCTTCTTCACATATTTATGATGAAGGGGAACCCCCAAATACTTTTCAAGCTCAGGCATTCTAGCAAACCCAAGATGCTCACTAAGTTGAGTAGTACGAGGATGGTTAAAATTGTTAGAAAAGAAAACCCGTGTCTTACTCTGACTCACTTTCTACCCATAGGCATTACAAAAAGTATCCACACAATTCTTGATAACATCAACCTGATCCATATTAGCTTTCGTAAAAGAATAAGATTATTTGCAAAAAAGAGATGGAAGATATGCGAAACATCCTTATTAAGTCTAATCAGCTTTCATTCTTAGAGTGAATCTCTTCCTGTATCAAGTAAGCAAGCTTTTCTACGTAAAGAACTTATAGATATGGAGAAAAAGGATCAAGTTGTCATCTTCCCTAAGAGGGAGAGAATTCCTGAGTCACGCTACCATCCTAGAGAACTTACATCACAGGGGAAGAAATATAGCATTGGATGACGCTTAAGAGCTTAAGAGGAATGTTGATTTCTTCAAGGCATCTCATGATAAAATCCCACCAGAGACGATTATAAGCTTTCTCAAGATCAATTTTAATAGCCATAAAGCCTTTCTTACCCTTCATAGTTTGCACAGAATGTATGACTTCTTAAGCTATAATTATAGGGAAATTTCACTGTAGGACCGCAGAAGACAAATAATTTCAAAGAGCCCCTAAAACATTCTGAAATCTCATGCAAGACCAAGGGGCCAATCTGATATTATTCCACAAGCGAAATGACGCCACTGCCC
>NW_021636217.1:0-7500 GCF_004799145.2 Neltuma alba
TGTCAATTGCCTAATTTTCCCTGTGAGGCCGCTGCAAACGACATTCCTACAAACATGCAATTAATGCAGCAGAGGTGGTTAATTAACTAATTTTCGAGGTAAATTTCCTAAATTTCTCAGTCCACCACGCATCAAACAGTTACACATAAGCTAAGTGGAAATCCAACTCACTCGTGTGTCAATTGCCTAATTTTCCCTGTCAGGCAACTGCACACCAAATTCCCACAACTTAGTGGGGTAATTTTACTGATTCTCCATGTAATTTCCTAACTTGACAGATTCCCGGAACATGAAAACTGTTTGACATAAGCTAACTGGATAAACCCCTAATTCCTCGTGTCAATTTCCTCCAATTTTCCTTGTGAGGCCCTACAAATCAGATTCCAACAAACTAGCTGGTATTTACTGATTCTTTCGTGTAAATTGCCTAAGTTGACAGATATATGCACACATGAGGTGTCACATGCAACAGTTAGTCAACTAATTCTTCACGTCAATTGACTAACTCCCATTGTTAGCCCACAAAATCTCACATTCCAACAATCAACGGGATAAACCAACAAACAACTCATTTGCCTAATCCATACGACAACATTTGCCCCTCCCAATTCTTTTCCTTATTCCTGCAAAATGCCTACAAACACTATAGCACATGCAGTTAACTACCAACACTATTTTTTCCCTAAATAATAATAACTTCTTACTTAGCCCCCACACAACTCTTCATGCTACACTCACAAGCGTTCGCTCATCACTAAATCAGGAGCATTTGCTAAAGGGCAGTCAGGGAAAATGGCCGAACACTATGTGACACATTGGTAATCATTCCTGGGTTAGAACCTAAATGTCATTACCAAACACACCCACCTTCAGTGGGTCATTCCTCCTTAACCTACCATGAAAACAAAATCCAAGAAATCTACTGCATTTAACGGGGACCGCGAAGCTTACCAAATGGAAATCAGTGACTTCTTCTCGCCCTGCTTCTTCCTTCTTTGTCGATAGCCTTGCAAGTTTCCTCCTTTGTCGGCCTCTTCTTATTCTCCTTCCGCTTCTAGTGATTACCACGAACCCGCAGATTGAAGCTGATGAAATTTTTGGGGGCCACGTCGAACACTTTTCGCAGATTGCGAGAGGCAAGAATCTTCCCACGAGGTAGCACGTTCGCAGTCGGGAGAGGGCAGATTTTTCGTAGAGTGGTAGCACGTTCGCAGACCGAGAGACGCAGCAGTTTTCCCAGAGTGGTTGCACGTTCGCAGAGCGGGAGAGGGAACACTTTTTGCACACAGGTTACGTTCGCATATAGAGAGAGAGCGGGAGGACTTTTGACCGTCGCTTTTTCGCCTTATTTTCAAATTTCAGCGGAAGTAAAATGAGGGGCAGTGGCGTCATTTCGCTTGTGGAATTAATATCAGATTGTCCCCTTGGTCCTGCAGTGAGATTTCAGAATGTTTTGGGGGCTCTTTGAGATTATTTGTCTTCTGCAGTCCTACAATGAAATTTTCCCAAAAAGAAAAGTCAGAGGAAAGTGTCGGGTGGGGTGCGGTTAAGGTGTCAGTCAAACCGGTGAAAAGCCTCATTTTTAAATTAAAATTTGGATTTAAGTTTTAAATTATAAGTTTTAATCTTAGAAACAAAATAATTCAGATTTTTATTAAATTATAGAGATCACGATTTTAAATGAAAAGAAATCTAAGGAGAAAAAGCTTATGATTTAAAATTTGAGAGATTAAAACCAAAATAAGAACAAACTTAAGGGATCAAAAATTATATTAACTCATTAAATTTTCTCATGAAATTTTCTCTAATCCGTTTGCATGGGAAGCAGAATTGGAAGGAAAAAATAAGAAGAGAGAAGAGATTGAGGGAAAAAATGTTGAATTAAAAAAAAACAGAGAAAGATGAGTAAATATTTAAATTAAACCATTTGCAGAATTAAACTGCAGAAAATAAAGTAATAAATTGTTCTCAAGATTTGCAATCCAACACCGGAGGTTGCGAGAAGTTTCGCGGGATTATTACTGTGAGTTTGCTTTATTTATTTATTTATTTTTCTAACCGCGTGAGTTTGCTTTATTTTGAACCCTGGAGTAAAGCAAGAAAGTTGAGACTGGGATAGGTCCATGCGGTTTTATTTTGAGTGAAATATATAGAATTCATTTTAGTTAAATTCAATTCTGAAAAAAGCTTCTTTATTTTAAAATGCTAGTTAAATTCAATCCTCTCTAACCATGTGTATAGAGGATTCCAACTGGCCACAAATACCGCATAACCCATTCGTGCCCCCATCTTTTATTCCTAAGTTCATTAGCATGAGGCCTCTCTAGAGAAACATGCTCAGGGCCCCTCCAGTTTCAGATTAACTTCCACAGACCATCACTCTACCTTGTCTTTTGTCCACTTAACACCTTATACCCTTCTTCAACAAAAAATGAGCCTTTATAACCCTTCTATTCCACGAGGAGGCAGTAAAGCATGGATTTTATCAAGCATAGAAGAGCATGCTTATTTTTCAAATTACTCCTCCGGTCCTTAATATATGACCTAATTGTTGAGTTGGTTTTGGTCCTAAATATAAGATCCATTTATCATATTTATCAACTTTTTCTAAATTACCCCTATAGATACTCCCTCAACCATAATCAAGTAGAAGAGAGAGAGATGGTATTAAGAAAGATGATTATGGTATTTTAGGAAAAATGTGTCACATTTATTATAATTAACTAACTTACCTAGCTTTCTTAATCTAATCAAATTAGTTAAATAGGTCTTATATTAAGAACCGGAGGAGTATTTTTTTTTCATGAAATTTCTCTAAAAGGTAAAAGTTATAAACATTTCCATAAGAATGCCTAAAAGAGAAAAAAAAATATAATTCACAAATAAAATATATTCATGGATCAAAATTCATAGAGTCGCACTCTAAAGAATACAAATTAATTTATGCCCCCACGCTCAACGGAGAAATTTAGAAACATAATGCAATTGATAAATAATATCATTCTAAAACCCCAAGCGGCCAAGCATAACAAAACAACCACAAAAAATTTAAGAGTATAAAAAAGAAAAATCAATTTCAAAAGTCCCTGATGAGCATGCTTAAGAGAACTCTTAGGTCTTGTTTAGTACGAAACATTAAAAAGGAGAGAAAAGGGATAAGATTGCAATTAAAAAAATCATTTAAAAAAGTTTTTAGCATGAGTAATTACTTGTTACATAGGATTAGGCAAACCCATGGAAGTAGGATTGGGAAATACCACTTCCTTCTATAGTATTCCCCAATCCCACATATATGGGTTTATCTAATCTCATATAATAACTAATATTTCATGCTAAATATTATTTTTTAAAATTTTAATTTCAATTCTTACATCTTATTTTTAATACTTCGTATCAAATGCTACGGCAGTGCTACCTCCCAACCGTTGCCACTTAATGAGCTTACAATTTTTTTAAAAGGAAAAGCAGAAAAGAAAGCCTGACGCATTCTCAGCGCATTAGGAGGGCAGGCTCAATAACCAACGATGTTAATCACTCACAAAATAGCGAGTCCATATTGGAATTACTCTTCAAAAATATCATCTCATTATATTTAGAAGTCACTTTTATTTAAAATTTAACAGCTTTTCAATTTTATTTTTATTTAATATACATTAAATAAAGTCAACATAATAATAAATAAAGAGTAAAATTACACATCAACATAAAAAATTTCTCTCAGGATCCTATAAATAAGACAAAAAAATATTTTTTCCTCTACACTATAAATAAGACTGGAGGGGTATAGTGTTCCGGGCAAGTCTTTGATACAGTAATTCCTATACTCAACATAAAAATAAAAGGAAACGAGATTTAATTAGATAAAATAAGCATAATTAGAAGTAATAAAGGTAAAGCAAATAAACCATGTCAGGTGGCAATTAAGCATAAGAAAGAACAAATCAGAAGACGCTGCCAGCGCACATGATTTAAGGGGTGTTTGGGTAACCCAATAATCACTTCTCAAAAGTATTTTTCCGCAAATCGAGACAAACTCTTCCATATATTTACCTCGTATACTGTAAAAGCACTTCTAAAACCATGATTTTGATCTTATCCAAACACTCCCTTAAAACATTTAAAGAATCAGGTTCACTGCTTCTCAGTTATAAAGTAGGGATGAGAATGATAATAGGAATGGGACTAAACACGGAAGAGGGTCTCTCTTAATTTCCTAAGTACGGTTAGAAAATGTACTACCTATTCTTAACATGCCAAACACATAAGTCCACCTTTCTCTCTCTTTTTCACTCTACAAAGGACTTGTCTACGTGCCAAGTGTATCATAACAAGTGTCTCTTATGGGTCTAGATGGGTACCACTTCCTTGAAATGATCTTTGCCCATTTAGTGTTTGGCGAAGAAACACGCATAAAGTCTCACTCTACTTTTCACTTCCTTATATAAATTCTTGTTGATTTTATTAAATCCACTGGATTAGGATAAACTTTTAAATAAGTGGGGCTTATTATATCAATAAATAAAATATGCATCATAAAATAGGACGTAGTACTCCTTACATTTAAAGAAACAAAAGTTGGCAAAAAATACATGTGCATTATAGAGTAATAAAAGGAAATAGTATCGGGTGTTATTTTAAGGTGAGGGAATGCTCCTATTCAGCACTTGCCTCAGCCATGACGGAATTGATGAATGCCGAATCAGCCTCCTTGACATATCTGGTCCTCTAATAATGAGTTGGCCTTCGTTCATCATCCGTGTCACACGAACATCTGGGCATATAAACGAAACAGGCTCAAGAAACTCCATCTTCAACTCAGAGGCAAGTTCTAATGGTTGATCTGAAGCATATATTGGATGGACTCCACATTCTTTGATCAAGCACTCATGTTTGGCCACCTTACCCTAGTCATAATAACAAGTACCAGCATAGAATTCAAATGAGACCTTTGGGACGTCCTCACCTTTTTCCTGATCTTGTTGCAAGTCCTTTTACAATGCGTTTACTGTAGTGAGGGTCATACCACAGAAAAACGCTGTCTGCAGAGCTCAATTCTTCTGTGGTGGGAAGAAATAATGCCCATAATGATCCTCGAAGCTTTTCACCATCTTCAAAGTAGCATGAGCATTTCAAGTAAGTTCGACATATTTCATTTGAGGTGAACTGGGGAAGAACAGTGCAGAAAACAAAACCCAACAATTCATCAGGAGCTGGTGAAAGCTGCACAGCCATGGAAGCCTCTGTCGTTTGTTCGTATTTGAACCACTTCGGAACTCAGCCACTCGGCCGACAAAGAAAACTTGCTCTTAAATTTTGATGAACTGCTCAATTCAAGAAGAAGCAAGCATAGTCCATTGGATCGCAAAGGAAATGCCCAAACAATTCCGAAACTTCCAGAAATGCAGCGAAACATGGCAGAATGTTTTCCAGCACCGGTTCAAATATAACCCTGACCAACACAAGCTCCATTGGTGTAAGGTAACTAGAGTAAAAATAGAAATATTAGTTTAAAATTTGAGACAGAAAATTTATTTCTTATATTTGGAAACATGAGGATTGTCTCATACTCTAGGCAACCTTTTTGCCAAATTGTCTCATACTCTAGACAACTTTTTTTGTATTTCTGATCAACCTCTACCCTTTTAAAAAGAGGAGGAGGGGGACAAGTTGCTTTGTTTCTGGGTCTTTATTACTCCTCCGATTCTTAATATAAGACCCATTTAACTAATTTGATTAGATTAAGGAAGTTAGGTAAATTAGTTAATTATAAGAAAAGTGACACATTTTTCCTAAAACGCCATAATCATCTTTCTTAATATCCCATCTCTCTCTTCTACTTGATTATGGTTGAGAGAGTATCCATAAGGGTAATTTAGAGAAAATTGAAAAATATGAGAAATGGGTCTTATATTTAGAACCAAAACCAACTCAAGAATTGGGTCCTATATTAAAGACCCGAGGAGTACTGTTTTTCAGTTTCGATTCAAAGGAAAAAAAACCATGAGGATTGTTTCTTGTAAAAATGGAAGGTGGGGAGTATTTTAAATATGTGTATCGCAAAAAGATCATTCCATCGCACTTGACTAGGACTTATGACCCTAGTGTCATGTACTCATGTTCTAGTTTGTACGCTCCCTCCTAATTTTTTTTAATAAATTTTAAATAACTATTTTACCTTTACATAAATTAAAACTTGATTTGGTATGAAGAAAATAGAGGAGTTAAAAATTTAATGAGTTTTATTGAAAAAAATGGAGAGTTGAAATTAATATTTTTAATTAATTTTTCTTACTCTTTTATCTTACATCTTTTCTACATTAAAAAAAATGATTGAATTAATTATTTTTATAAAATCTTAAAATTATCTTTAATAAAAATTATTAGTTAAAGAATCTCAGTTAATTAGTGATAAATTTTTATAGTTAGTTAGGATAAAAAGTTTACACTTCAGACAAATTATAATATATCAAAAAGGTTCTTATAATAAGAAATAGATGGTAAGATGGCGCATACTCACCAGTTAGTTACTGAAATTTGTTTCTAAAACTTTGAAATGAAAATTCAGGAGTAAAGAGTTTATATCAAGTTTCAATTTATTAAAAATTGCATTTTTAGTCCTAAACTTAACATCGTTAATCTCACTAATAAAAAATGTTGACTCAGCAATTTTAAAATGATGATTCAGCATTTAAATACTCACATGTTAATTTTTAGTTTAAAATATGTAAATTAAAAAATATTCGAAATAGAATCTAATTAAAGGTGCCGTCAAAGACAATTATTCCATGTGGCTAAATTGTCCAACGCAGTTCTATATGATTTACTTTTAAATATACATAAAAACAGTAATTTTAAAAATATTTTAATTTGTAACTTTTTAACTTTTTTAGTGATCGGCTTTTTAATTAGTCATATTAGATTGAGATAAAATTTAATAATAACACTAATCCTTAAATAATTATAATTTTAAAATTATTTGAATATAATTTTTTAATATTAATTATATATTTTTCGATTATAAAAGTAAGCAAAGAAAATTGTTTGTTTCATCATTATTAAATTGCATATAAATTGTTGATAAAAGTAAAGATTTATTTTTAAATATTTCTAAATTTATATTTTTAAATTAAAAAATAATATGTTAGCATTTAAATACGGAGTTATCATTTTAAAATGAGTAAATGACTTAATCAACATTTTCTGTAATAAAATTAACTAAATTTAAAGGACTAAAAATATATTTTTAAAAATAAAAGACTAAACTAATTTGATATACATTTAAAAGATAAATGCATACTTTAACCAAAATTTCAATCGGCAAAAATCGTCTTATTTATCATTATGAATGAAATTATTGGTCTTTTTTGAATAAAATATAATTTTTAAAAACTTATTTCACTGCAGTTCTCTAATACTCTTTAGGTTTGTTAATATAAGACATAATTATTGAGTTAATTTTGATCCTAAATATAAGACATTTTTTTTATATTTATCAATTTT